>NW_020824923.1:0-244277 GCF_003285875.2 Drosophila novamexicana | reverse complement strand
TTTTTTCTCATGGTTTGCCTCTAGATCAAATTGGCATTTAAATCTGACAACGTTTTTCTGGGTCCAAATTCATGTCAAAATGGTACCCTCAAATATCCCATGTTGCCCTCAAATATCCCATGTAGACATAGGTCAGAATTTCCCACTTCCATAACTCGGTCAAATCTTATCCGATTTTCATAAGGTTTTGATTTTTTCTCATGGTTTTGCCTCTAGATCAAATTGGCATTTAAATCTGACAACTTTTTTCTGGGTCCAAATTCATGTCAAAATGGTACCCTCAAATATCCCATGCAGACATTGGTAAAAATTTCCCACTTCCATAACTCGGTCAAATCTTATCCGATTTTCATAAGGTTTTGATTTTTGCTCATGGTTTTGCCTCTAGATCAAATTGGCATTTAAATCTGACAACGTTTTTCTGGGTCCAAATTCATGTCAAAATGGTACCCTCAAATATATCATGTTGCCCTCAAATATTCCATGTAGACATAGATCAAAATTTCCCATATCCATATCTCGGTCAAATCTTATCCGATTTTCATAAGGTTTTGGATTTTTCTCATGGTTTTGCCTCTAGATTAAATTGGCATCTAAATCTGACAAAGTTTTTCTGGGTCCAAATTCATGTTAAAATGGTACCCTCAAATATCCCATGCAGGCATAGGTCAAAATTTCCCACTTCCATAACTCGGTCAAATCTTATCCGATTTTCATAAGGTTTTGATTTTTTCTCATGGTTTTGCCTCTAGATCAAATTGGCATTTAAATCTGACAACGTTTTTCTGGGTCCAAGTTCATGCCAAAATGGTACCCTCAAATATCCCATGTTGCCCCCAAATATCCCATGTAGACATAGATCAAAGCTTCCCACTTCCATAACTCGGTCAAATCTTATCCGATTTTCATAAGGTTTTGATTTTTTCTCATGGTTTTGCCTCTAGATCAAATTGGCATTTAAATCTGACAACGTTTTTCTGGGTCCAAATTCATGCCAAAATGGTACCCTCAAATATACCATGTTGCTCTCAAATATTCCATGTAGACATAGATCAAAATTTCCCACTTCCATAACTCGGTCAAATCTTATCCGATTTTCATAAGGTTTTGATTTTTTCTCATGGTTTTGCCTCTAGATCAAATTGGCATTTAAATCTGACAAAGTTTTTCTGGGTCCAAATTCATGTCAAAATGGTACCCTCAAATATCCCATGCAGGCATAGGTCAAAATTTCCCACTTCCATAACTCGGTCAAATCTTATCCGATTTTCATAAGGTTTTGATTTTTTCTCATGGTTTTGCCTCTAGATCAAATTGGCATTTAAATCTGACAACGTTTTTCTGGGTCCAAATTCATGCCAAAATGGTACCCTCAAATATACCATGTTGCTCTCAAATATTCCATGTAGACATAGATCAAAATTTCCCACTTCCATAACTCGGTCAAATCTTATCCGATTTTCATAAGGTTTTGATTTTTTCTCATGGTTTTGCCTCTAGATCAAATTGGCATTTAAATCTGACAAAGTTTTTCTGGGTCCAAATTCATGTCAAAATGGTACCCTCAAATATCCCATGCAGGCATAGGTCAAAATTTCCCACTTCCATAACTCGGTCAAATCTTATCCGATTTTCATAAGGTTTTGATTTTTTCTCATGGTTTTGCCTCTACATCAAATTGGCATTTAAATCTGACAAATTTTTTTCTGGGTCCAAATTCATGTCAAAATGGTATCCTCAAATATGCCATGCAGACATAGGTCAAAATTTCCCATATCCATAACTCTGTCAAATCTTATCCGATTTTCATAAGGTTTTGATTTTTCTCATGGTTTTGCCTCTAGATCAAATTGGCATCTAAATCTGACAACGTTTTGCTGGGTCCAAATTCATGTCAAAATGGTACCCTCAAATATCACATGCAGACATAGGTCAAAATTTCCCACTTCCATAACTCGGTCAAAACTTATCCGATTTTCATAAGGTTTTGATTTTTTCCCATGGTTTTGCCTCTAGATCAAATTGGCATCTAAATCTGACAACGTTTTTCTGGGTCCAAATTCATGTCAAAATGGTACGCTCAAATATCCCATGTTGCCCCCAAATATCCCATGTAGACATAGATCAAAGCTTCCCACTTCCATAACTCAGTCAAATCTTATCCGATTTTCATAAGGTTTTGATTTTTTCTCATGGTTTTGCCTCTAG
Organism: Drosophila novamexicana; assembly: GCF_003285875.2. Taxonomy (NCBI): domain Eukaryota; kingdom Metazoa; phylum Arthropoda; class Insecta; order Diptera; family Drosophilidae; genus Drosophila; species Drosophila novamexicana. The sequence continues at coordinate 242,069 of NW_020824923.1, read as the reverse complement.
ATCAAATTGGCATCTAAATCTGACAACGTTTTTCTGGGTCCAAATTCATGTCAAAATGGTACCCTCAAATATCCCATGTTGCCCTCAAATATCCCATGTAGACATAGGTAAGAATTTCCCACTTCCATAACTCGGTCAAATCCTTTCCGATTTTCATAAGGTTTTGATTTTTTCTCATGGTTTTGCCTCTAGATCAAATTGGCATTTAAATCTGACAACTTTTTTCTGGGTCCAAATTCATGACAAAATGGTACCCTCAAATATCCCATGCAGACATAGGTCAAAATTTCCCACTTCCATAACTCGGTCAAATCTTATCCGATTTTCATAAGGTTTTCATTTTTTCTCATGGTTTTGCCTCTAGATAAAATTGGCATTTAAATCTGACAACTTTTTTCTGGGTCCAAATTCATGACAAAATGGTACCCTCAAATATCCCATGCAGACATAGGTCAAAATTTCCCACTTCCATAACTCGGTCAAATCTTATCCGATTTTCATAAGGTTTTCATATTTTCTCATGGTTTTGCCTCTAGATCAAATTGGCATCTAAATCTGACAACGTTTTTCTGGGTCCAAATTCATGTCAAAATGGTACCCTCAAATATCCCATGCAGACATAGGTCAAAATTTCCCACTTCCATAACTCGGTCAAAACTTATCCGATTTTCATAAGGTTTTGATTTTTTCCCATGGTTTTGCCTCTAGATCAAATTGGCATCTAAATCTGACAACGTTTTTCTGGGTCCAAATTCATGTCAAAATGGTACGCTCAAATATCCCATGTTGCCCCCAAATATCCCATGTAGACATAGATCAAAGTTTCCCACTTCCATAACTCGGTCAAATCTTATCCGATTTTCATAAGGTTTTGATTTTTTCTCATGGTTTTGCCTCTAGATTAAATTGGCATTTAAATCTGACAACTTTTTTCTGGGTCCAAATATATGTCAAAATGGTGTCCTCAAATATGCCATGCAGACATAGGTCAAAATTTCCCACTTCCATAACTCGGTCAAATCTTATCCGATTTTCATAAGGTTTTGATTTTTTCTCATGGTTTTGCCTCTAGATCAAATTGGCATTTAAATCTGACAACGTTTTTCTGGGTCCAAATTCATGTCAAAATGGTACCCTCAAATATCCCATGTTGCCCTCAAATATCCCATGCAGACTTAGGTCAAAATTTCCCACTTCAATAACTCGGTCAAATCTTATCCGATTTTCATAAGGTTTTGATTTTTTCTCATGGTTTTGCCTCTAGATCAAATTGGCATTTAAATCTGACAACGTTTTTCTGGGTCCAAATTCATGTCAAAATGGTACCCTCAAATATCCCATGTTGCCCTCAAATATCCCATGTAGACATAGATCAAAGTTTCCCACTTCCATTACTCGGTCAAATCTTATCCGATTTTCATAAGGTTTTGATTTTTTCTCATAGTTTTGCCTCTAGATCAAATTGGCATCTAAATCTGACAACGTTTTTCTGGGTCCAAATTCATGCCAAAATGGTACCCTCAAATATACCATGTTGCCCTCAAATATCCCATGCAGACATAGGTCAAAATTTCCCACTTCCATACCTTGGTCAAATCTTATCCGATTTTCATAAGGTTTTGATTTTTTCTCATAGTTTTGCCTCTAGATCAAATTGGCATCTACATCTGACAACGTTTTTCTGGGTCTAAATTCATGTCAAAATGGTACGCTCAAATATCCCATGTTGCCCCCAAATATTCCATGTAGACATAGATCAAAATTTCCCACTTCCATAACTCGGTCAAATCTTATCCGATTTTCATTAGGTTTTGATTTTTTCTCATAGTTTTGCCTCTAGATTAAATTGGCATTTAAATCTGACAACGTTTTTCTGGGTCCAAATTCATGTCAAAATGGTACCCTCAAATATACCATGTTGCCCTCAAATATCCCATGTAGACATAGCTCAAAATTTCCCACTTCCATAACTTGGTTAAATCTTATCCGATTTTCAAAGGGTTTTGATTTTTTCTTATGGTTTTGCCTCTAGATCAAATTGGCATTTAAATCTGACAACGTTTTTCTGGGTCCAAATTCATGTCAAAATGGTACCCTCAAATATACCATGTTGCCCTCAAATATCCCATGTAGACATAGGTCAAAATTTCCCACTTCCATAACTTGGTCAAATCTTATCCGATTTTCATAGGGTTTTGATTTTTTCTCATAGTTTTGCCTCTAGATTAAATTGGCATTTAAATCTGACAACGTTTTTCTGGGTCCAAATTCATGTCAAAATGGTACGCTCAAATATCCCATGTTGCCCCCAAATATTCCATGTAGACATAGATCAAAATTTCCCACTTCTAAACTCGGTCAAATCTTATCCGATTTTCATTAGGTTTTGATTTTTTCTCATAGTTTTGCCTCTAGATTAAATCGGCATCTAAATCTGATAAAGTTTTTCTGGGTCCAAATTCATGTCAAAATGGTACGCTCAAATATCCCATGCAGACATAGGTCAAAATTTCCCACTTCCATAACTCGGTCAAATCTTATCCGATTTTCATAAGGTTTTCATTTTTTCTCATGGTTTTGCCTCTAGATCAAATTGGCATTTAAATCTCACAACTTTTTTCTGGGTCCAAATTCATGACAAAATGGTACCCTCAAATATCCCATGCAGACATAGGTCAAAATTTCCCACTTCCATAACTCGGTCAAATCTTATCCGATTTTCATAAGGTTTTCATTTTTTCTCATGGTTTTGCCTCTAGATCAAATTGGCATTTAAATCTGACAACTTTTTTCTGGGTCCAAATTCATGACAAAATGGTACCCTCAAATATCCCATGCAGACATAGGTCAAAATTTCCCACTTCCATAACTCGGTCAAATCTTATCCGATTTTCATAAGGTTTTTATTTTTTCTCATGGTTTTGCCTCTAGATCAAATTGGCATTTAAATCTGACAACTTTTTTCTGGGTCCAAATTCATGTTAAAATGGTACCCTCAAATATCCCATGCAGGCATAGGTCAAAATTTCCCACTTCCATAACTCTGTCAAATCTTATCCGATTTTCATAAGGTTTTTATTTTTTCTCATGATTTTGCCTCTAGATCAAATTGGCATTTAAATCTGACAACGTTTTTCTGGGTCCAAATTCATGCCAAAATGGTACCCTCAAATATACCATGTTGCCCTCAAATATTCCATGTAGACATAGATCAAAATTTCCCACTTCCATAACTCGGTCAAATCTTATCCGATTTTCATAAGGTTTTGATTTTTTCTCATGGTTTTGCCTCTAGATCAAATTGGCATTTAAATCTGACAAAGTTTTTCTGGGTCCAAATTCATGTCAAAATGGTACCCTCAAATGTCCCATGCAGGCATAGGTCAAAATTTCCCACTTCCATAACTCGGTCAAATCTTATCCGATTTTCATAAGGATTTGATTTTTTCTCATGGTTTTGCCTCTACATCAAATTGGCATTTAAATCTGACAACTTTTTTCTGGGTCCAAATTCATGTCAAAATGGTATCCTCAAATATGCCATGCAGACATAGGTCAAAATTTCCCATATCCATAACTCTGTCAAATCTTATCCGATTTTCATAAGGTTTTGATTTTTTCTCATGGTTTTGCCTCTAGATCAAATTGGCATCTAAATCTGACAACGTTTTTCTGGGTCCAAATTCATGTCAAAATGGTACCCTCAAATATCCCATGCAGACATAGGTCAAAATTTCCCACTTCCATAACTCGGTCAAAACTTATCCGATTTTCATAAGGTTTTGATTTTTTCCCATGGTTTTGCCTGTAGATCAAATTGGCATTTAAATCTGACAACGTTTTTCTGGGTCCAAATTCATGTCAAAATGGTACGCTCAAATATCCCATGTTGCCCCCAAATATCCCATGTAGACATAGATCAAAGTTTCCCACTTCCATAACTCGGTCAAATCTTATCCGATTTTCATAAGGTTTTGATTTTTTCTCATGGTTTTGCCTCTAGATCAAATTGGCATCTAAATCTGACAACGTTTTTCTGGGTCCAAATTCATGTCAAAATGGTACCCTCAAATATCCCATGTTGCCCTCAAATATCCCATGTAGACATAGGTAAGAATTTCCCACTTCCATAACTCGGTCAAATCTTATCCGATTTTCATAAGGTTTTGATTTTTTCTCATGGTTTTGCCTCTAGATCAAATTGGCATTTAAATCTGACAACTTTTTTCTGGGTCCAAATATATGTCAAAATGGTATCCTCAAATATGCCATGCAGACATAGGTCAAAATTTCCCACTTCCATAACTCGGTCAAATCTTATCCGATTTTCATATTTTTTGATTTTTTCTCATGGTTTTGCCTCTAGATCAAATTGGCATTTAAATCTGACAACTTTTTTCTGGGTCCAAATTCATGTCAAAATGGTACCCTCAAATATCCCATGCAGACATAGGTCAAAATTTCCCACTTCAATAACTCGGTCAAATCTTATCCGATTTTCATAAGGTTTTGATTTTTTCTCATGGTTTTGCCTCTAGATCAAATTGGCATTTAAATCTGACAACGTTTTTCTGGGTCCAAATTCATGTCAAAATGGTACCCTCAAATATCCCATGTTGCCCTCAAATATCCCATGTAGACATAGATCAAAGTTTCCCACTTCCATTACTCGGTCAAATCTTATCCGATTTTCATAAGGTTTTGATTTTTTCTCATGGTTTTGCCTCTAGATCAAATTGGCATCTAAATCTGACAACGTTTTTCTGGGTCCAAATTCATGTCAAAATGGTACCCTCAAATATCCCATGTTGCCCTGAAATATCCCATGTAGACATAGATCAAAGTTTCCCACTTCCATTACTCGGTCAAATCTTATCCGATTTTCATTAGGTTTTCATTTTTTCTCATGGTTTTGCCTCTAGATCAAATTGGCATTTAAATCTGACAACTTTTTTCTGGGTCCAAATTCATGACAAAATGGTACCCTCAAATATCCCATGCAGACATAGGTCAAAATTTCCCACTTCCATAACTCGGTCAAATCTTATCCGATTTTCATAAGGTTTTCATATTTTCTCATGGTTTTGCCTCTAGATCAAATTGGCATTTAAATCTGACAACTTTTTTCTGGGTCCAAATTCATGTCAAAATGGTACCCTCAAATATCCCATGCAGACATAGATCAAAATTTCCCACTTCCATAACTCGGTCAAATCTTATCCGATTTTCATAAGGTTTTGATTTTTTCTCATGGTTTTGCCTCTAGATCAAATTGGCATCTAAATCTGACAACGTTTTTTTGGGTCCAAATTCATGTCAAAATGTTGCCCTCAAATATCGTAAATAGACATAGGTCAAAATTTCCCACTTCCATAACTCGGTCACATCTCATAATGAAACATTTCTCTGCCATTTCACTCGTTTCAGGTAATGCTGTTGATTGTTTTGGGGTAAGTGAAAGATGATTTTGTTGTTTATTTTTGATCGCAACGTATTTATTTGTTTTTCATTGTCATATCAATTTTTATCGTAAATAATTAATTAATATTATTAAGTACATAAACGCTAAGTATATAATTTAATTTGTTCAATAATTTTGTTTGTTTCTCTTTCGCTTTTCGCTTTTCGCTTCTCAAGTTAATTAGTTAGAAAACTCGTCATTTTTGTGGTGAAATGCTTTGGTTATTGCTGTAAAATGTTCGACTACTATTAAATATGATTTGCTCTACATATAGGATATTATATATATATATATATAAATCGATATATATATATATAAATATATGTGATTTTATGCATACAAGAGTTTAAAATTATTTAAAATATTTCGCTTTTTCAGTGAGTTTTTTTTTTGAATAGATTTTTTGTTTTATAATTATATAGTTATGTATATAGTATGATATATGGGTAATATATTTATGGGTGTATATATATGTATATATAAAAAAAAAGAAGCTCTTAAGACTAGAGTTCTATATATTTAATATGGTATGCATTTGTTTTTTTTTTTTTTACTAAGCCACGCTGCGGTTCAAGGCCTCATTCAATGTACAATAACTTGTTTCCTCCACTTAAACATCCGATTATATTATATATATATATATATATATATCTGTATATCTGTATCTTTATATATATATGTATAAAAAAAAGTAGAAGAGCACTACGAAGGCAAATTTTCTTGTACACATTTATTAGAATTATTATTATTATTAATTTTAATTTCTTTTAGTTTTAACTTAAGTCTTTCTTTAAGCATTATTTGTGTTCGTTGTAGACCTAAATTTTAATACTAATATTACGTACAAAATAGTGGGTAGGGTAGGGTAGGGGGAGTGTTGGAAAAAAAAAATGTTTACTTATTTCTGCGTTGTTTTTGATTAATTTGTTGTTGACATGTTTTTCGTTCACAAAATGTTGCCCAAAACTGTTAACAGCAAGTTGCAGTGTTGGATAACGTTTGCTATCGTTTTGCAAAGTGTCAACTGCAGTTGCAGTGTTGCAAAACGTTTGCGTTTTGTCATGTTGTCATGTTAACTGCGCTTGCAGTGTTGCAAAACGTTTGTCATGTTTTTGCTTCGCAAACTGTTAACTGCGCTTGCAGTGTTGCAAAACGTTTGCGTTTTGTCATGTTTTTGGTTCTCAAAATGTTTGCACTGCCTGTGCAGTGTTGTAAAACGTTCGGTTGTACCGCTAAACAAAAGCGCTTACACTACAAAAAAAAACGTGCTACTTTTCTACATATGAAATGAGTTTAAAATTATCTCAAAAAAAAAAAAAACATCTAGGCTTTGGTATGTGTGGAACGACAGTTCGCTGACAGTTCAAAAAGGAGAAGAAGAGAGAAGAGAGAGAGAGAGAGAGAGAAGAGCAAGCCAGCTGTTCGCTTCCTGCTGGGTGCTGTATATGATATTTCACATGCTTGCGTAAGGCCAAAGTTCATGTGTTGCAAAGTTTGACTAAGAACTACGAGCTACTGAGCTGAGTCTGCTGCGTTGAACCGATAACTTTACGTTAGCTGGCAACGTTAAATGTGCTTCTTGTTTTTTTTTTTGTTATTTTTGACTAGCTGCTGATTTTGTGACTTACGCTTCGCTTACTTTTCAACGCCCAGCAGCTTGGCCGCCTCGTCCGCGGAGGAGAGCAGCTTGTTGAGTATGCCCTGGTCGCTGATGCCCAGCAGATTGCCAATTAGATCGTTGCTGGCCATGCCAAAGGCGGCGGCGGCGGCTGCTGCGGCTGCTGCTCCTCCTCCTCCTCCAGCTGAGGGCGTGGCATCGCCCATTTTGTCCTTCTGGAGGCGCCAGTCGGGCGTCTTGTCCAGGCGCAGGCTCTGCTTGTTGTTGTTGTTCTGGCAACTGTTGTTGTTGTTGTTGTTGTTGTTATTGCTGGGCATGGCCATGGATTGGGGCGTTGGAGTGGGCGTGCCAGGTGGCGTGGCCATCTGCTCGTCATCGGAACAATCGGAGGCGCCCTGCTCGCCATTGTGACTGCGTCCGCTGTGCTTCTTCATGTGCCGCAGCATGCTGTGCTTCAGCGTGAACTTGCGCAAACAGATCTCGCACTGGAACGGCCTTTCGCCGGAATGTGTGCGCATATGTCGCCGCAAATCCTCCGTTGACCAGAAGCGACGCACACAGAACGCACAAATCACCTTCCGGTTGCTGTAGTCCGGATATTTGCCATTGCCGCGACCCGCCGGCGCCAGCGACTCATCCTCGGAACCAGCTGTTGCCAGGGGCTGCTGCTGCTGAGGATTGGGCTGCTGCTGCTGGTCGTGGAGCGCCTCCGTTTCGATGGCGCCTTTGGCCAGCAGCAGGGCAAACTCCTGGCCATGCAGCTGCTTGATGTGCTCGAGGCACTGCAGCCGCTCGCCGAACGAGAACTCGCACAGATGGCATTTGTACGGCAGCTCGCTGCCGTTTCCTTCCCCTCCAGTTGGACTATTCCCAGCACCGGGTCCAGCTGCAGCGACGGCGGCGGCGGCGGCCAGTTGCTGGCGCAGCTGTGCCGCGGCGGTCAGCTGCTGGATGAGCTGCTGCTGCTGTTCCCGTTCCCGTTCACGCTCTCTTTCGCGTTCCCGCTCGCGTTCCCGTTCCCGTTCCCTTTCGCGTTCCCTTTCGCGCTCCGCCTCGGCTGCCTTGCGGCGGCGCTGCTCCTCCAGGGCGATCTCTTCGACGGACTTGGGCACGGGTATCGGTTCGCTGACATCCTCGGTGGGCACATAGACGCTCATCGCGGACTCGACATTGCCGTGCTTGCGCAACAGATGCCGATCGCAGTTGCTCTTCGTGGTGAACAGCAGCGGACAGTGGGAGCACTTGAAGGGCTTCTGGCCCGTATGGGTGAGAATGTGGCGCCGGAGCGAGCTGCTCCACGGGAACATGCGCTGGCAATACGGACAGCTGACACGATTCGGTGCCAGACTGTAGGCGGACTTCTTCTTTGGTTCGTTGCAGCTGCTGCTGGTTACGTCCTCGGTGCCGGAATTGTTGCTCTCGCTGGCGCTGCCGGAGGCGACTAGGCCCTCCTCGTCGCTCTGCTCCATGTGATTGGCCACGTCGCTTGGCCGGAAATAGCTATTGAAGGAGACCTGATTGCTGGTCGCGTTGTCTACCAGCTTGGCCACCGGCACCAGATCCTGAGATTCGTCCTTGAACGGCGAGCTGGCCACATCTTTCAAGGATTTGGCCACCGATTCTGCTTGGGCTATCATTGTTTTCATCGTAGTGGGCGTTGGCGTGGGCGTGGCTACTGCTGATGCTGCTGCTGTTGTGGGCGTTGGCATGGCCACGGCATCGGCATCGGAATCGGGATCGGGCTTGGCCTGCGCCTTGATCACCTGCTCCAGTATGCTCTCCGCTACCTTTTTGGCTGCCTCAATTGGCGTGCCGGGGCGTGGCAATGTGGGCGTGGCCGCCAACGCGGACTCCATCAGCTGTTCCGCCTGCTCCTCGTCATCCTCCTCCATTTCGAGCTCCTCCTCCGGTTCTTCCTCCGTATCGTCAAACTCCTCCTCCTCAACCTCATCGTCCTCGTCTATGATCAGCTTGGGCGGCTCATCGTCATCCGCAGCAGCTCCGTTCAGATTGTTGCCGGGATGTGGCTGCTGTTGCTGCTGCTGCTCCTGCTTGTTGTTGTTGTTATTGTAGTTAAAGTGGAGCAGCGCGCTGCTGGAGCCGTGCGCCAGCGCCTGCTGCAACAGATCCGTATCCTTGCGCGCCTTCAGCTGCTGCGCCAATATCGCATACTTCACCTGCTCCGAGATGGGCGGATGCGCATGCTGCTGCTGCTGCTGTTGCTGCTGGTGCTGCGCCAGATTCGACATGGCAGCTGCTGCTGCTGCTGCCGCCGCTGCCGCTGCCGCCGCCGCCGCATTGGAGCTGGCCGCGCGTCCGCGCATCACATGGTGTCCGCTGCGCTGGCGTTGCGCATAGTACTGGGGATGCTGCTGCTTCACATGGCGCTCCATGTTGGAGCGCAGCGTAAAACGGGCGGAGCAATGCTCGCAGGCGAAGGGACGCTCGGTGCGATAGCGACGCTGCTTCTGCTTGGGCATCAGGACGCCATTCTTGATGACCATCTTGACGGGTCCGCCAGCTGGCACGGGCACCGGCACGGCCATGGGCATGGGCACGGGCATGGCAGCAACTGTTGCCGGCGTCGCAGCTGCATTTGCTTGGGATTTATCTGTTGCTGTCGTCGCCGTTGCCGGCGGCGGAGGCGCCATATAGCCAAAGAAGGAGAAGCCCGGCGTCTGCTGGAACATGAGATTGCGCAGCAGCTGCTGCATATACTGCGTGGTCGCATCACCTCCAAACAGTTGCTGCTGCTGCTGCTGTTGCACCTGTTGCAGCTGTTGCACCTGTTGCTGCTGCAGCTGGAGCAGCTCGTGCTCCTGCTCACGTTCGCGTTCCCGTTCCCGCTGGCGCTCCAGCTGCTGTGTGGGCTTCTTGCTCAGATCCAGCACGTCCATGCTGAGATCCATGGCCGGCGGCGCTACCGGTTTCTCCACCAGCTGATCCAGGCTCTTCACCTGTATCTTGAGCGGCGTTGCCGGCGCCGTTGGCGGCGGCTTGGCGCACGGCTCCGCGAGCAACATGTGCTTCAGCTGCGACTCCGTCGCCGGCGGCGGCAAAGGAAGCGGAAGCGGCGGTGGCGGGCTGAGCGAGCGATAGCTGAGCTCGGCCAGATCCGTGTCCTGGCCCGCGGCCCGTTTGTTGTTCTCCTCACAGCTGGCATCCTCCGCCGGATGATAGACAATGGCGCGCTTAACCTCCTCGCGGCTCGTCTTGCCATGTCGATTGCGCAGATGCCGCTCACAGTTGGCCTTCGTGGTGAATGCATAATTGCAGACGGCGCACTCGTACGGCCGATCTCCGTTGTGGGTGCGCATGTGCCGCACCAGCGCCGCCTTGTCGCAAACGGCATAGGGGCACATGTTGCAGCGAAAGGGTCCGGCGGCGCCGACAGCGGCCAAATGGACACGATTGTGGCCCTTGAGGGCGCGCAAATTGGGAAAGACGGCGCTGCACAGCTTGCAGGGAAATTCGCCGCGCAGTTTCATGCGCCGGAATTCGCTGGTGAACGCATCCTGGGCCTCCTCCTCGCCGTCGCGCCCATCCAGACTGTACTGGCTGGAGCAAGGCGTGTTCACGGACTGCTCGAAGTTGCGCAGGAAACTCGACGTACAGCTGGAGCTGGTCATGTGCAGTATGCTCTGTATATCGGCCAGATCCTGACGCTGCTCCGACGGCTCCCGCTTGATGGGCGACGGCAGGCCGCCGGCCTTGCCTTTTAGATAGAGCTGCTGAAAGAACTCATCCCGCTCGCTGCTGGCCAGCTGCTCCTCCTCCTCCTCCTCATCCCCATACTGCTGCTGCTCCGGCTGCTCCTGGTCGTGCTCGTGCTCCTCCAGCTTGTGCAGCGGCGAGCTGCTGGCGCCCAGCAGCGGCGGCAGCTGCAGCTGGCCGCGACAGCTGTGCACCTGCAGCTGCCGATGGCTGGCAAAGATCACCTCGCACTCGCGACACTTGGCTGGTATGTCCGGATGCGCTGCATCCAGATGCGCGCACAGCGCCGGCAATGTCTCAAACTCGCCCGTATTGCACGCCGGACAGCTCTGCAGCCCCGGCGAGGGACTCGGCGTGCTGCCGCCGACGCCGCCGGTGGCCAACAATGTGGCCACATCCGGCGTGCTCGTGATCATTTGTGCCACATCCACGCTCTCCGCATCCGCATCCGAGTCCAGATCTGGCTCCGGCTCGGGCTCCGACTTGGGCTGCTTTGGCTGCTCCTCGTCGCTGAGAATGTTGTTGTTGTTGATGTTTGTCTTCGGCCGTCGTTGCTTGCACGCCAGCAACAGTTGCTGCTGCTGCTGCTCGCCGTTGCTGTTGCTGTTGTTCTTGTTCGTTTGCTCGCTGTTGTTGTTGTTGTTGTTGTTGTTGTTATTGTTGCTGTTGTTGCTGTTGTTGCTGCTGCTGCCGCTGCTGCTGCTGGACACATCCGTCGAACAGCTGGCATCGCTCTCGTAGCTCTCCGCGCGTCCAGCTGACGCGCCCGCATGTTGCTGCCGTCGCTGCTGCTGCTGCTGTGCATGTTGCTGCTGTGCATGTTGCTGCGGTGCATGTTGTTGCTGTGCCTGTTGCTGCTGCTGCTGCGTCGGCTGCTGCTGCTGCGTCGTCTGGTGCTGCTTGTGGGTGCGCATGTGCCGGTGCATGTTGCCGTTCGTCGTGAATGTCAGATGGCAATAGCGACAGTTGAACGGACGCTCGCCCGTGTGCACCAGCACGTGTCTGTCCAGCGAGGAGGCCGATGATAGCACCTAAAATGGGGGGCGTGGCCAAGTGAGAAATGAATGGAAGAGGCACAAGTTAGTCGGCTATCAAAAACAATCAAGAGTTCCCGAGTTGCCAGCTAAAATAATTCCAATCTCCTGTCAAAACTCGCTTCATTTGGAGATCGCGTTCTCAAGTAACTCCGGATTGTATTATCCGATTTCTCCAAAACTTTCAGAACTTAATCATGGAGTGAAAAAGTGTGTATATACCAAGGCCCAGCAGTGTGCCTCTTAAAATTACCTTTTTCTTTCATTTTCTAATCAAATGGGGAATATTATCTAAAATATGGTATGTTCCCAGTCTGCATATGCTACCCTCGAACCTGCTTACCAAGTTGGGTGCATATAGCTCTTATAATCCTCGAGTTATCCAGAAATAACAAATTCTCCAAATCGATTTTTATCGATTTTATGCAAATAGAAACTATCGAAAAAAGCTGATTAGCTTTTACTTAAATTCAAACTAGAGGTCAATAATCTTCGCGCTCAAGAGCAACACTACATTCGTCTAAAAATCGCACTATTTCAACGGTAGTCGACCATGCAATACCCTATAATTGGTTAAACAAAAAAAATTTATGGTTCAGTTAGACAACTTTTGACTTTTTACCCTGTAATTGCGTTCAAAAACTTCTTTTTCTTTTGTATTTCTGATTTTATCGGTTGATCGACTATGGAAATACCCTGTAAATGGCTACTTTGCAACTCATGTTTTACTTATCGTCGCTTTAGACAGTAGTCGCGCGTTGTACTACCCTGTAACTGGTTTTTTATTTTGATTTTACAGTAGTCGACCATTTTAATACCCTTTACTATCTCGACAGTAGTCGACCATTTAAATACCCTTTACTATCTCGACGGTAGTCGACTACTACATACCCTACAAGTTTATATTTTCTTGTTTTTGGCAACATATCTCGACAGTAGTCGACAACCTATACCCTGTAATTGTGATTGTCGTTTTTTTTTTCTAAGCTATCTCGACAGTAGTCGTTAACCTTTTACCCTGTACTAAAGCTTACCTTGGAGCAGATGCGGCAGGTGAAGTTCTCGGTATCGCCGTTGGCGTAGTTGTGGCAACGTATGTGATTGGTGAACTCGTGGGGCGTGGCCGAGACGACCTCGCAGATGGGGCAAACATATTTCATGTGCTCGTCGCCGGCGCCGATGCCGGATTCGGCGCTCGAGTGGCACAGGCCTTGGGGCGAGCTGCCGCCGGAGCTGCTGCTTGAGGCCAATTGCTGCTGTTGCTGCTGTTGCTGCTGCTGCGCTGCCGACGCTGACTGCGCCGCGCTGCTGGCGCTGAGCAAATAGCCGCTGTGCGCGCTGCCATCCACAAAGCCGGACTCAGAGAGCTCCCCGTTGTTGCCATTGATGCTGCTCGCGCTGCTGCGGTTCAGGCGAAACTTTTTGCGCAGCGAACTGGCATCGCCGCCGGCGCTGTAGTCGACGACGATGCTGGCGCTGGCAGCAGCTGCGGCAGCGACTGCGGCTGCACTTCCGCTGCGTCGCTGCTTGTGCCGCAGTCGCTGCGCGGACTGCTCCAGCAGCTGCTGCTGCTGCTGTTGCTGCTGCTGCTGCAGCTGCTCCTCATCCTCGTCGGAGAGCAACTGTTGCGGCTGCTGCTGCAGCTGGCGCAGTTTGCGCTTGCGCGACGTCGCCTCGTGCGGCGTCGACGTCGGCTGCGGCGCGCCGCTGCTGCTGCTCAGCTTCTTTGGCGTGCGGCTCAAGTCCAGGTGCTCCAGCGAGGACTCCGACGTGCTCGAATCGCGGCGCGCCCGCTCCAAGCCCGCATCCTCGAGCCCTACTGTTGTGCCTGCCGCTGCTGTTGCCGTTGTGTGTTGCTGTTGTGGCTGCTGCTGTTGCTGTGCGGCCAGCATTTTCGCTGCTGATGTCGTTGTAAAAGTTGGCTAATTGAGATCGTAAACGGCTGCTGCTTGTCTGCTGTGGTTAGCTGCAACAATAGGAATTGACATTAGAATTAACATGAGGTTAACATTAACACTGCAACATATGTACGTGCTTAAAAGGCCAAGTATGTTGGTCTCGAGTTGGCACTAGCATTAACATGAGGTTTAACATTAGGATGAACATCCTTAAGTGCCCAGTCTACTGGTCTGGAGTTGACATTAGCATTAATATGGCCAGTATGTTGTTCACAAGTTAACATTATCATTAACATGAGGCTTAACATGAGAATTAACATAAACCCTATTATATGTGTACGTGCTTATATGGTCAGTTTGTTGGTCTGGTTGACATTAGCATTAACGTGAGGTTTGAAATTAACATAAACATAAACACTGCAAAACACTGCATTTAACATGTAGTTTAACATGAGCATCAACTAAAGGATTCACATAAGTGTACAAGGAAACATGAAATTCACCTATTAAATGAAGTGCGTTTAAAAGAGAGAGCATATAATGTTAACATTAGCTTTACCATGAGGATAACATAACGTTGAGCAATAAGACTCTAAAGACGTGCTCCAACAGTCACAGGAGACGGAGGAAAAAGTAAGCTTTAATCTGAGAAACCTGCTCTCTTATAACCATAAAAGTGAACAAGATAAGTTAACATGAGGATTACAATTAACATTTATATTACAATCCAAACGTCAAGTGCACGAATGTACTCCAATTGGTAATTTTAACGAATAACAATATGAAATAAGCTCGCATCGTATTTTGTTGCAGTGTAGCTTACACGAATACATTTGAATTTGGCGTTGCCAGATCGCACAATGCATTTTTGCACTGAAAGCCAAGAAGGAGAATGCGAACTGAAAACCAATTCCTTGAATACGACAACATTTCCAATTGCGCTGCGCTGATTGGATTACGCGCATTTAATTGGAAATCCCAGCGCAGATCTCGTAACTCGGTTTCAGCTGTAAAATGCACGAGCTGCCCTCGCTGCCGAACAGCTGATCGAACTTCTGTTAAACGAGACGTTCGCAAAACAGTTGCGCATTTCTAATTGGCAACTGCAAACGGATGCATTTCGACAGCAACAAATTCCAATCAGAGCAAGTGCGTGCGCGAGCAAGAGAGCGCCCACCACCCCCACCCCGCCCCGCACTGCCGCTCATCAGCTGCTGCTCATCTCTAATACACGCTCTCTCTCTCTCTCTCTCTCTCTCTCGCTCTCTCGCTCGCTCGCTGCGTATCGATTTGTTATCGGTTCGTGCGCTTTGCGCTTTGTATTTGTTGCATTTCCATTCGCTGCGCGCACATTTCTCATTAACATTAACCGTTATCTATGGCTGCTGCTGTTGTTGTTGTTGTTGTTGCTGCGCTCGTCGCCAATTGGAAATCCTAAGCAGCAACAGCAACAACATGTTGACAAATTTAAAAGAAAACCTTTCAGCGATAACATTTTGATTTTTGTTTTTGTTTTTGTTGTTTCGGCTTTGGCTCTGCGATTTTGGTTGGTCGATTTCAATTTTCGAATTGTGACTCAGCCGCATGTTAAATCATTGAGATAAAGACACGCCCCCTTGCCCGATTCGCCCTCTCGCCCTCTATCTCCCTCGGACTCTGACATGGCGAAATCCTCTCCATCATTTGCCTTTGGCTACACTCAGCGAAAAACTTTGCTTTCTTTCGATTTCATTAAAAATAATTCTAATTAAGTAAATCTCGCTGTTGTCTTTTCTGACAAAATGTAAAATTTGTAGTTTTCAGAAACTTTATTTTCTTAAGATTTCTGATTTTCACATTGAAATCGAATCGAATAAAAATCTTCGTGGTTTTTTAAGTTATTTAGCCCTCAGGCTAAAAACTTTATTTGGAAAGAACAGAAACTGTTTCATTGAAAAGAAATGCAATTTCTAGAGTTTTTTTTTCAATCAAATTGAGTAGATTTAAGATTTTGCCACACTTTTTTGAAGTTTTCCTCAACGAAAAGCAGCTCAAAACTGTTTTAACTCAAAAAGTTTGAAAATATCTAAAAAATTTTATGATTTTTTTGGGTATTCGGTTTTATTTTGTATTAAATTAAGTTTTGTGTTGCATATTTTCTTGGCGAATCGAAACAAAACCTAAATCAAGCTGAGTTTTAAGTATTTAAATAAATAACTTGCTTGTTCTTGAACGAAATAGCTGAAATTCTAAAGGGAACTTGAACCTTCAAAGCTTCAACTTGATCTATTTGTTGGAAAAACTCGTCAGTTGGAACATTTAACAAATTGTCTTCATTAGTTTTGCCCGAAAAGGCGGTTAACAAGGGGCGCAACCCTTTTTTTTTTCTTTTTTTTTTTTTGTTTCGGTCGGGTTCAGAGCTCAAAAGGGATTCCAAATTTATAATACGTTCGGGCGCTTGAACCTTGAACCCGGCCGAGGGTCAATTCGATTAGAGGCTTAGTAAATCACACACAAGAAACAGGGTCGCATGCTTGCGACTATGAGATACCCTAGAGTGCGCTTTAAGCTCAACTCTCGTAACTTCGGTCCTTAGAGTCCGATCTTAAGGAAATTTTGGATTTTCTTATGTGACACATGGAAATATAACCAAACCAAAGACCAAGGTTCTAGCTACTCAAACGGGGGGCAATGGGGTAGGTATACGATATAGAGTTATGATTCTAGCTCTCCAAATATATTTTTTGTAAGTTTTGAATATGGCAAAAAAAAATTGAAGAAAAAGTATAATAATATCTTGAATTTGAGGCTCTAGACTTTGTAGTTTTCGGAAAGACGGATCTGGCTAGCTCAACTAAGCCCTGATCAGGAATATATATATATATATATATATATATAGATATATACTCGGAGAATATCTCCATCACATTTCGCACAAAACAATTTCCAATAGCTTCAGAGTTTCGCAGAGTGTGAAAACTTGTCCCTTAATCCAGCCTGGGCTCTGATATATATATATATATATAGAAATATATATTTTACTGTTATTTGCATGCTTGCATGTAATCCATGAAAAGCACTTTTCACACAACACTTGCACAAATTCTCTTGTGACACATGAAAAAAAAATTGTTTTTGCAATTTTTAACCAAGAAATCAAAAAAAATATTGTTTATTGAATTTGTATTGAAATTTGTTACCTTTGTTTTGTTTTGGTTTTTTGCACAATTTGGCGGCGGCATTCGAAGCCGTTTTTTTTTTTTTTTTTAATTTAACTTAATAAATAAATTTATTTATTTATTTATTATTGTTATTATTTTGTTTTTTGTTTTTTTTTTTTTTTTTTTGGTTTAAGTTTTTCACTAGTTGTCACTTTTGTTTGTAAATTTGGTTGAATTTCGTCGTTGTTGTTGTTGTTCTTGTTGTTGCACTCAATTATTATTATAAAATAATTAATTTGTAGCACGTTTCTTTGGTTTAATTAAATTACAAAAAAAAAAATAAAATAATTTCATTTAATTTCATTGACTTTCGGGCAGTCAACAAATTTGCACCAAGTGTTTTATTTTTTTGTGTGTAATTTTTAACTGTAATTTGGCTGTCTCTTGTGTGTCTGCTGTTTCGTTGTATCCCGTTTTGCTGTCGCAGCGCGCCGCAGATGCTTTCACGTTGACGCGCACACGAGTTCTGAGCGCAGCCGCGGCGCAAGCGTTCGGCAGAGCCTCTCGCTGTGGCAGCTTTATCTAGGTGTGTGTGTGTGTGTGTGTGTGTCTGTGGCTCTGCTCGTGCGCTGCTGAGAAGAATGCAGACGTATTGAAGAAGTCGAAGCAGCAGCAACAACAATAACAGAAAAAAAAAATGTGTATATATATGTATGTATAAAAATAAATAACAAATTCAAGACGTCTTTTCGGTTCGACTTCTGAATTGTATTTGAACGCATCTATAAAATTGTATTTATAAAAGCGCAGAGCAGAGCCCAGCGCAGAGCGCAGAGCGCAGAGTCAGCGTCAGCGTCGGCAGCAGCAGCAGCAGCTGGCTGACAGCGACATCGACATCTGAGCGACGAGCAGTGAGAGAGAACGCAATGGCTGCCTCTGCTCAGAGTATGCGTGCATGTGTGTGTGCGTGTGTGTGTGTGTGTTTGTTGAGTGTGAGAGCTGTACGACTGCGGCTGCGGCTGCTGTTGCTGTGTTGGTGGGTTTGCTTGGCATTGGTATTGGTTAGATAAAACTGCAGAGTAGCTCAGCTGACGCCGACGTCGCTGTCGTCGTACGCTGCTCGTTAAATCTTGGGCGCAAAGGAGGCAGCAGCAACAGCAGCAGCAGCAGCAGCAGCAGCAGAGGCAGCAGCAGCAGCTTTGCTGCTTCTTTGTTGGATTTTTCTTTCGTTTCATTTTATTTTTGGACGCAAATAGGATTACACTTGGTTTCGATGTGTGTGTGTTGTGTGTGTGTGTGCACGCATGTTGCTTGCGTGTGCTGTGGGTGCGTGTGTGCTAGAGCGAGCGCGCGCTATATAGCGCACATGCATATGTATATGTGTATGCATGTGCATATGTATTGCGCAGCCACCAGGAGCTGAAGTGCTCTGCTTTTTATATGCATGTGTGTGAGTGTGTCTGTGTGTGTCTGTGTCTTATGTAAATGCGGCTCTGCCTGAAGAACTTGGTACAGGGTATCTCCTTCTGGAGCATATATATATAACAGATATTTGCTACTGTTATACACATGTACATATGTATAACATGTGCATTTGAGAACATGGCAAATCTTGTTGCCATTGGCTACTTTACTGTTATGTTTTTTTTCCCCCCCCCTCATATTGTACAGTGGCAACTCCCTTGAGCGAACAGTCTATTAATTGGGGGAATTACTGCTTTTGGAAGATAGCAAAGAAATACTTAAATACTGGAAAACTTAAAAAAAATATATGTATATAACATTTACAGTAATTTTTTAGAATTTGCAAATTTGTTGTTGTTTTTTTATACCCTGAACCCATTAAAAATGGGTACAAGGGTATAAATCCAAATGCATGTAACAGGCAGAAGGAAGCATCTCCGACCCCATAAAATATATATATTCTTGATCAGCATCAGTAGCGGAGTCGATCTAGCCATGCCCGTCCGTCTGTCCGTCCGTCCGTCCGTATGTATGAACGCAAGGATCTCAGAACCTATAAGAGCTAGAGACTTGAAATTTTAGATGTAGATGCTCCTAGTTCCCGCGCAGATCGAGTTTGTTTCCGATAATCGATAACTTGCTCCGTTTCCAAGCAATCGATAAAAATCGATATCGATATCCTGTTTTTTGGGAAATTTTGGTCAATAATAAAAGAATATATAGAATATATATGTGAAATAATAGAATATATATTCATTTGATGTTGGAAGAAGAGGGCTTAGGGTATCCCCTAGTCGGGAGCTCGCGACTAGAACCTCCTACTTGTTTTTTTTTTAATTTTTCTATGCCTTTGTGCCTCCAATGCGGAAGAATGAAGAGCTGTTCCTTGTTTGAGCTTTCAGTGTGCATATTACCCGGCATTGCCCGATTCAAATGTTTTTCTTTACATTTCAAACAGCTTCTTTTCAGCTTATTTAGGATTGTCTTTGCCAGAGTTGTGAGCATGACTTAAGATGTTACTCACACAAGTTTTCCAACCAATTTCCACATTTGAGAACTTCGAAGTTTCAGCTTGCCATCAATCATCAATCAGTCACTCAGTCAGTCAGTCAGTCAGTCAGTCTGTCAGTCCGTCAGTCCGTCAGTCAGTTCGTTGATATACATCTAAGCATTTTGTCGTTTGGCCTGCTGGATTATGCACACACATGCGCGTCTCTTGCGATCGATCATAAAATGTGCACTTTGACCTACGCGCCCTACGGAATGCGCTTCCCTCAACCTTAACCTCAAACTTGAAAAACTCATCAGAAACGGAAGTAAAAGACGTTTCGAGCTGGTTTTGTCGCTGCTGCTGCTGCTGTTGTTGTTGTTGTTGTCGTCACAGTTGACCGCCTCATAAAGGTGTGCAACAACCACACACGCACACACCTTCCTACACACACACACACACACAGAGAGAGGCAGCGGCCAGATGAGTGTCAGCTGCCAAAATATGCAAATGAATTAACGGCGATGCCCGCTTGAAATAATTAATTTGTATCCGAAATAACAACAAAATGTGGCTGTCTTAATAATATATATATAAATATATATATTCTATATATTACTCTTACTACTTTTTATGTTTTATCAACCAAAAACCAGTTGAGTTCTTTATATGCCAATTTGTGGGATCAAAAATATCCCTAATCCCAGCTCTGGTACATTTGGCATTAAATGTGGCAACCATGCGACCACATACACATACACAGTTGAAAATATCCCCAATACCATTGCATAAGGAATATCCCAGCCTTGGTACATTTGCCAAAAAATATAGTAACCCTGCGTCCACATACACATACACAGTTGAATATATCCCCAATACCATTGCATAAGGAATATCCCAGCCTTGGTACATTTGCCATGAAATATGGCAACCCTGCCACCACATACGCTCACATATGCACACATGCACGCATCAAGGCGTTATCGATAATAAGCAGGAACAGCATCGCAATTGGCAATCGATTGCATGTTCAATCGATAAATTGCAGCAACGGCGGCGACAAATAAACAAAAAAAAGCTTGATTACAAATAAGCACAAAAGGGCGGCAAGAAACGAGAAGAAAGACAATAAAATACAATTGCAAAAAAATGAAAAAAAAAAAAACAAAAACAAAACAAAAGAAGCAGCAGCCAGCAGAAAAGTCGAGCATATTTGTAATAAACACATGCAGAGACAGGTATGCATGTATGCATGTATGCATGTATGCATGTATGTATGTGTATATAAATGCATGCACACAGAGATATTGTGCAAAAAAATGCAGCAAGAGTTCAATACACTTCGCCGGCGACACACACACACACACACACGCACACAGACAGACACACACACAAGCGCATGCAGCGCGCACGCATGGGACACGCGTTCACCCACACACGCACGCACGCACACGCACACGCACGCAAAAACAGACGAACAGCAGCAGCAGCAGCAACAGCAACAACTGCTGTTTGTAAAAATTTAATAATATTTACGTTATATTGAACTTGAAACACAGTGTGTGTGCATTTGCACCGTGGTGCATGGCAGCTAGAAATGCCAAAGAAATTGGCATGCGTTGCGGCAGCAGCTTTTTAAGCAGCGCACGCAGCACTGTGGCTGACGCCTGACGCCTCCAAAGTGGCGCTTAACAACAACAACAACAATAGTAACGGTAACAGCGCGTGTGGCAATGCGTGTTAAATAAACATTAAAAGCAGCAGCAGCACATTGCAATCTTTGTTGCCTTTTGCATTTTTGTTGTTGTTGTTTTTCTTTTTTCTTTTTTTTTTTTGTTTATGCGAACAGCTGAGAAACGGTTTCCATTTCGCTTTTCAATTGCGACGGCGGCAGCGGCGGCATTCAATGAGACCGAAAGTGATAATGAGCAGGCAACAATAACAGTAAACAGTGCACACACACACACACACACACATAATATAAATAAGAGTAACAGGAGCGCGCGACATTAACATTTAATTGCCAGCATTTAGTCAGCATTTAACTTTGCATAAAACAAATGGCAGCCAACGAGCGCGCGCTCTCTCTCCCACTGTCCCACTCTCTCACACACACACACAGGCGCACAGGCACACAGACGCTCATGCATATGCATATGTGCATCTTGCACTCCCACGCGATCTGTTGCCTCTGTCTCGCTCTCGCTCTCTCGTGCGCATTTCAACATTTGACTGGCTTAACATAAGCTTTAACATAATGCTTTTAACATTTACCGTTTGTACAATTGATGTTCAGCTCTTCTGTCTCGCTCGCACGCACGCCTGCGCCTCTGCCCTTATTGCAATGCCAGAAATTCACTTTCGTTTTGCATTGTCTGCATTTGGTTTTTTTTTGTTATTGTTATTGTTTTTTTTTGCAATTTAATAACAAATATAATTAATTGTTTTAATTTGCGTGCTTGCTATTAGCTACTTATTTGTGATTGTTATTGTTATGTGCTGTGTTAATGGATTTAATAAGCCCGCTGCGTTGACATGTCAAGGTGAATAGGCGCCGCACACACACACACACACGCACACACACACGCACACAAGTTGTAGCATAACGTTTGCCCGTCATTGTTGCTGATAAACAACAATTATTGTATTTAGTATCGTAAAACAATTGAAAAATGCGAGCGCGCCTTTTTATGCCCTCAACCCATTAAATATGTGCCACAATGGGGTATATTGGTTATGGGCAAACGTATGCAACAGCCAGAGTAAAGTAAAGTATACATACATATATATTCCTGATCAACACGACGAGCTGAGGAGAAAAAAAAATAGCTAAACACTGAAATTTATTAAAGATGAATATTGTCCATAAATTTAAATGTTCATACATAAATTTATAAAAGATATATATTCTCGATAAATCGATCAATTTTCTTACTTAAATATATAAAATGTATATATTCTCGATAAATCGATCAATTTCAATTTGCATACTTAAATTTATAAAAGATATATATTCTCGATAAATCGATAAATTTTGATACTTAAATATATTCTCGATAAATCGATAAATTTTCATACTTAAATATATAACAGGTATATATTCTCGATAAATCGATAAATTTTAACTTTCATACTTAAAACTATAAAAAAATATATATTCTCGATAAATCGATAAATTTTCATACTTAAATATATAACAGGCATATATTCTCGATAAATCGATAAATATCAATTTTCATACTTAAATTTATAAAAGATATATATTGTCGACAAATCGATAAATTTTCATACTCAAATATATAACAGCTATATATTCTCGATAAATTTTAACTTTCAAGCTCAAATTTATAAAAGATATATATTCTCGATAAATCGATCAATTTGCATACTTAAGTATAAAACAGGGTATATATTCTGGATAAATCGATAAATTTTTACTTTCATGCTAAAATTTATAAAAGATATATATTCTCGATAAATCGATATTTAAATTTACACATTTATATACATAAAAGTAATATATTCTCGATAAATCGATAAATTTCAATTTTCATACAAGATTTCATTCGGGCATTACTTTACAGGTATATTACATACATTATCATATACCTCCAAAAGAGGTAGAGCCTTGAGCTGAAAGTTTCACAAAGATCGGACTATAAAAGCCGAAGTTACCATAGTCTGCATATCCCATACAAAATGGGAGCTGAAGGGAAGAAGAAGCACAGTAGACTGGGCATCTCGTAGTCGGGCATGCCCGACTTGTTGTTTCTGGTTTTGTTTAAACTTTGCACCACCCGCAACAACAAACGTTATGTTTAGCCCGGCCAAACAAATGCCGTTAGTATGATTCAGTTTACAGTATTTCGCCGAAATAACTTGACGGAAGGGTGGGAGGGAAGGGGGGACGGGGGGGGGGGGGGTTGGGCGGTTTCGGCTAGTCAGGGGAGTTTTGTGTGTAGTAAAAACGAAACAGCAAACCAAATAAAATAATGGAAAAAACAAAGAAAGAAAGAAGAAGAGCAGCAAAAAAAAACGTCATCAAACGGGATATTCAACAAGTGAAGCAATAGTCGGGCCTCCAATTGTAATATCGGCGCTTATGTATGTGTATATATGAGGCACACACACACACACACACAGACACATACACACATATATTGATAGGTGTCGCAGGGTCTTTAAAATGGCGTGTTTCGAGTGCTGCGATTCGCGTGAACAATGCTTCAACTAATTTGACTGATATGCATACAAGACATATATATATATATATATATATATATAACTATATAAGTATCTATGTATAAATAGCTTATAACCCGTTTAAAGGTAATGCATTTGCTAGCAGCTAATTGTAACTGAAACTTTATATTTCAATTTGTTTCTTTCCCTTAGTTAAGCTTTAGATATAAAATCAATAATTAGGTCGGGGCCTTTAGCTCTACTATATAGTATATATAGATATCTAGGTAGTAGATATAGTAGTAGATTTATTAGTGCATATAGTAGTATATATATAGTAGATAGATATGGTAGTAGTAAGCTATAAGGTAGTAGACATATAAGTAAATATATCGGTAAAAAGGTAGTCGATATAGTAGTAGAATTATTAGTGTATATAGTAGTAGATATATTACTACACATAGTAGTAGATATAGCAGTAGATATAAAAGGACATGTTGTAGTAGATATAGCAGTAGATATATTCGTACATATAGTAGTAGATATAGTAGTAGATATAGCAGTAGATATATTCGTACATATAGTAGTAGATATATCAATAGTTAAAGTAGAAGTTATAGAGGCTTATATAGTATTAGTAGATACATTGAAAGTATGCATAGTAGTAATATATATAGAAGATATAGTAGTACATATAGTATATATATATATATCAATAAATTTGGGTAGTTACCTAGACTCTGCCCTTGAAGACATTATGCAGCTCGTTAGCGTGATTTTGAAGAACATTAACATGCTGTGCCTAGTCCTAACATTGACTTTAACATAAGCCCTAACATTCCAGGACTTTACATAAATACGATCATTAACATACTGTGTCTAGTCTTAACATTAACATGCTCTGCCTAGTGTTAACATTAACTTTAACATAACCATTAAACACTTTGTAAGATTGGGAGAAAACATACACAAAATCGATCGATTTTCGATATGGATCCAAATGTATATCGACAGCAGAAGATATTTGGACAGAGACATGACTAAGTTGTCGTGTTTATCAGTTGGGCAAGGAGACGTATCTGTATTATGTGCATTATATCGCACAATCAGTCATTTCTCGTGTTTGGTACCTTGTGCAATTGGCCAAGAGCAGGTGAGATAGAGACGCGCCGCTCCGTCAATGTCAATACGGTAGCTGAGCTCATTAGAAACCAATTGACTCTGCCGGATAAACGACACCAGACACCGTCGGTGTCCCAACCGCTAAGGTGTCCGGCTCCGGGTCGGTGTCCGTGTCCGGGTCTCGGTCTGGCCATAATTTGCGCATTGTTTCGCGGCAGAGGCGAGGACGATTAGGCCATGAATCGCAGGTAGTTGAGTCTAGCTCATGCTCTCAACATTTTATGGCCCATCGTCTGATGCAATTGTGGTCTGAGAAAAAGAGAGTGTGGGAGAGAGAGAGAGGGAGAGCGAGAGAGAGAGAGAAAAGGGAGACGGCATTTCCAGTTTAACAAAATGATTCGTCTATTTCTTGCCTTTTGCCCGAACCTGATAAGCGAAAACTATATAAACTATAACTTAAGCTTCGACCTGCCTATCAGTTAATGTATCTGTGCATATATACCCTGTAAATCATAAATGCAGGGTGTATGGCAGGGCAAAGACTGATGCGGCAAATATAATATATTAATCTGTGAATCTTTATTATTATCGAGCAGGCTTTGCTTTTCTAAAACAAGAATTATGTTGAATGGCTTGCACATAAATCGATAACTATCGTTATGCAGGATACTTAGATGGAGTTCCTTGACTTATGATACAAGTTCTCCTTTGTCCTTTTGTCCTTTATATCGCCTGCAGCTGAGCTGTCGAATTTCATTTAGATGGAGAAGCAATCTTTCCTTAAATAAGGAAAGGGCTGAGTTACAAAAATCGATAACTATCGATATGCAGGATTATTGATTTTCGGTGCATGTTCTGCTTCGAATGTCCCTTTTATGTCCTGCAGCTGAGCTTGTCGAAATTCAATTAGATGGAGAACGAATCCGTCTTTAAATAGGGATAAGACTGAGTTGCTTGCATCTAAATCGATAACTATCGTTAACTACAACCTATCCTTATTCTATGCAGAATTCTCTTGTGAACGTTCCTTTTATGTCCTGCAAATGGCAAGTTAGTTGGAAAAGCATTTTTCTCTCACTCGTTCCAAGCAGAAGCTGCCAAGCTTTTTATTTGCCCGGCCGCTGGTTAATTTCGTCAATCGATGCGCCTGGCAAATCAGCAAAAGGCCATACATCATGCTCCAGTTGTCGCGGGGCCCCAACGATATTATGCATCATCATCATGGTCAAAGCGTTTCGCTAGCTCCAACCGATATCCGTACCTGTATCTCGACCTGTGCCTGTGTCTGTATCTGCGCATGAATCACACGTGTGTGTGTGTGTGAGAGTGTTGTGTGTGTGCCGTGTGTGTGAGTCGTGTGTGTTGCGGCTCTTTCGGCGTCATCCTCCTCATCAGTAACGTTCATTGAATATCGAACGGCCCCACCGCGCCCAGCTCATAAACGATAAGCAGCTGTATGTGTGTGTGTGGATCTGTGTGTGTGTGTCTGTGTGTGTGTGTGTGTGACAGATAGTAGCCATGGAGTGGTTCGGCTTGCGGCTTCGCTAGAAATCATCGTCGCGCTCGTTTTACGGCCCGTTTCTGTTAACTCGATTGTGCTTTTTGCATTATCTCAAATATTTTCCAATTTCTGAAAATATATATCGAACAGCCGCTGGCATCCAATAACTTGGCTATTTACGCAGAAAAAAAAAACGCCATCACAAACAAAGGTGTGAGGGCGTAAAAAAAAAAATAGCTGATCAAGACGTTGAACAAACATGCAGAAGAAATGCCAGGAAATGATCGCGTCAGACTTCTAGGTCTAAGCAAAATATCTTTTACAGCACGAGAATCGTCTGAATGAAAACTTTTTATATTAAGCTTTTCTTTATGATCAAGCTAAAAGTGATCACTGGGAGATCAAGAGATCAGGTCTTAGTTATAACGAGGATCGCTGAAGGATCCGGAATTATTGGTCTAAGATCTTGCAATCTTACACTCCAGATCTGCTTTAGAGCCTGTATACGATCTGTTGATCTTTGATATAGAAGATTAGAATGACTAAAAGCTTGTTTTACTCAGCTTTTATTCCTGATCGAGTTAAAACTGATCACTGGGAGATCAAAAGATCAAGTGTTAGCTCTAACGAGGATCGGTAATGGATCCGGAATTATTGGTCTGAGATCTTGCGATCTTAACGATCTACTGATCTTCATAAATATGCGAGACTCCTAGAGCCTAAATAGAAGATTCGTCTGAATGAAAACTAAACTGAAGCTACAACTGATCACTGGGAGATCAAGAGATCAAGTCTTAGTCATAACGAAGATCGTTGAGGGTTCAGGAATTATCATCATTGAGTTTGTAATCTTTTCATCCCGTCTCATAACTGGCATTGTTTGATGATCTTGCGATATTGCACTCAAGATCTGCTCTAGAGCCTGAAGAATGATCGGTTGATCTTCTATAAATATGCTCTATCTTAGAGCCTTACACCTTTTGTGTTTATATTCTTCTCGAGCTAAGTCAAATACTCGGTTGATCGTCTGCCTTAGGCTGGGCGTTGTTCATTGAAAGATCAGATCGAATTGTGAAGTCCAGAGCTCGAAGATCGTTTGAAAAGTTTGGAGTTCTTGAAGTTCAGCTCCTAGCTTTCAGACTCTGCTGAAAGTTTGACTTTTTTAACACTTGAAATAAGTTTTATGATTTACTTTAGTTCATTGATAACAGACAGCGTGAAATGTGGCCTTCTATACCCTGTAGGCGGGTAAATGGGGTATAATGCTTTCAGAGAACTCCCTTGGGCCAAGTTATTTTTGCTTACTTATTCAATTTCTGACAAAATTAGAACAAATTTATATATCAATTCCTACTAGAGATCTGAAATTTAAAACTTTATTTTGCCAGCCTTAGGCAAAACATTTTTATATAATTTTGTTCTGGATATCTTAGCTCATGTTTATAATATCGATAAATATCGATAGGTCTTGATGAAATTGCACAGCGATCGGAGCTTAAGCTCCGAGTTAAGTCAGAATACGAAGCATCGACTGTCGAGTCGAGGGTATCGTCAGGTCGATCAATTCGCTCGACAGCTAGTTTTGACGAAAACATTTGCGTTTTCCCACAGCTTCAAATGATGATACCGCCTCATATCGTATCGTATCGCATCGTATCGCATCGTATCCCATTATCAGCCATAAATACTGTAAGCGTCGTCTCTCCGTCAGCTGCCAGATTCATCACATGGAATACGATGAGACTGAGCGATCGCATGACGGATACGGATACGGAGACGCAGACGGCGACGGAGACTGTCTGGGAATGCTGTACCAGGCCCCCGATATTACGCCCGCTTCCCACAATTGGCGAGGTTGTGCCAAAAACAAAAATAAAGTAAAAAAAAAAAAAACAAGAGGAAGAAGTTGAAAAACATTGCTCATTAGGTTTCGGGTTGGCAGCGCGTCAGTTTTCTGTCTCCAGTCTCCAGTCTCCGGTCTCCGATCTCCGGCCTCCGGCCTCCATCTTCGTGCCCATCTCCGCTGTCATTGTCTATGGCTTGTTGCTGTTGGTTGTCGTTTTGTTGTTGATATTTACTCAAGTGTAATTGCAAATTGTAAATGCGACAACACAGATGCTCGTCATGATTGTGCCCCGTCAAGCTCTCGGCGTGAGCGTGAGACTTCATCATCGACAGCAACAACTCGATCAGCATGAACAAGCGATCAGTCAGCTTCATTTGCCCGAAAAAAAAAACAAAACAAAACACACAGAAAAATAGCAGCAAAAAAAAAACAGAAAAAGCAAGCACTACGTGAGCTTTGGCCCAGTGTTTGATCCATGCGTTAATGCGAACGATTCCAAAAAATTGGCATCGAGCTCGATTCGCATAGCATCGCGAGCTCATCGAGTTTTCACTTGAGTTTCGCCTAGCCTCTAGTCCCTCTCTAGACCCTATCAGAAAGTTGTGCAAATATTCCCAACTCCATTGTGCATATATATTTAAAGCTGATCAGGATGGACGAGCTGTCGCGTCGATCTGTCTGAAACGCAGAGACTTTCGATAAATATTTGCGCATTTCAATCGCTCGATAACTTCAAATTTGTCGGTCGATAAATATCGATTGTGCATATATTTATTGCTGATCAGGATGGACGGGCTGACTTGTCGATCTCTTTGAGACTCTTAACTTGGAATAAACGTTTGCGCAATTCAAATGCAGAGTAAGTTTCATTTGTTCGATAGCTCCACATTTCTCCACTTTCACAAGATCGATAAATATCGATTTTAAGGCCCTGTACTTTTAGCATATCTAGAGTATTATCAGATATGTTTACTCATAAATATCGTATATTTTTACGTTTCTTCCCAACTCTGGTAAGCAGAAATTGTAGCAGCAACTCATGTAATCGATAAATATCGATTTATAGTCCCAATATTCTGATTATATCTCGATAATTGTAAGATATACGGACACAAACTTTGGTATATAGGCAAAGCATACATGGATCTTTCACTTCTATAAATGCCTTCGCTCTTTCGCTCCTCAAATTTATAAAAATAGATTTTATATTGGAATTTGTTTTTATTTTATTTTATTTATTTTATTCCTTGAAAGTTTTGTTAAGATCACTTTATAAACAAAGCAGTTATTGAAGAATGAATTAATCCCAACGTAGTACCAGGATATATTCTAGTCCAGCACACGCCACTGTTTGGCCTGTAATTTTCGACGCCCGTTAGTTTTTCACTATTATTCGATTAATCAGCCGTTTGTCGCCTGTGTAGTTTGATCCGCAAGTGTTGCAAGTACAGGTGTTTAGCCCAAACAGCTGTATCTGAGCGCCAGCTAATCTGGAGAGGGACCTAATCTAGACTTCTTTCTTAGTCTTCTTAATATAATACTAATAGAATTCTAATACTGTATCTGTATCTGTATCTGCATCTGTATCTGCATCTGTATCTGTATCTGTATCTGTATCTGTATCTGTATCTGTATCTGTATCTGTATCTGTATCTGTATCTGTAT
Source organism: Drosophila novamexicana (assembly GCF_003285875.2). NCBI lineage: Eukaryota > Metazoa > Arthropoda > Insecta > Diptera > Drosophilidae > Drosophila > Drosophila novamexicana. The sequence continues at coordinate 212,436 of NW_020824923.1, read as the reverse complement.
CTGTATCTGTATCTGTATCTGTATCTGTATCTGTATCTGTATCTGTATCTGTATCTGTATCTGTATCTGTATCTGTATCTGTATCTGTATCTGTATCTGTATCTGTATCTGTATCTGTATCTGTATCTGTATCTGTATCTGTATCTGTATCTGTATCTGTATCTGTATCTGTATCTGTATCTGTATCTGTATCTGTATCTGTATCTGTATCTGTATCTGTATCTGTATCTGTATCTGTATCTGTATCTGTATCTGTATCTGTATCTGTATCTGTATCTGTATCTGTATCTGTATCTGTATCTGTATCTGTATCTGTATCTGTATCTGTATCTGTATCTGTATCTGTATCTGTATCTGTATCTGTATCTGTATCTGTATCTGTATCTGTATCTGTATCTGTATCTGTATCTGTATCTGTATCTGTATCTGTATCTGTATCTGTATCTGTATCTGTATCTGTATCTGTATCTGTATCTGTATCTGTATCTGTATCTGTATCTGTATCTGTATCTGTATCTGTATCTGTATCTGTATCTGTATCTGTATCTGTATCTGTATCTGTATCTGTATCTGTATCTGTATCTGTATCTGTATCTGTATCTGTATCTGTATCTGTATCTGTATCTGTATCTGTATCTGTATCTGTATCTGTATCTGTATCTGTATCTGTATCTGTATCTGTATCTGTATCTGTATCTGTATCTGTATCTGTATCTGTATCTGTATCTGTATGTATCTGTATCTGTATCTGTATCTGTATCTGTATCTGTATCTGTATCTGTATCTGTATCTGTATCTGTATCTGTATCTGTATCTGTATCTGTATCTGTATCTGTATCTGTATCTGTATCTGTATCTGTATCTGTATCTGTATCTGTATCTGTATCTGTATCTGTATCTGTATCTGTATCTGTATCTGTATCTGTATCTGTATCTGTATCTGTATCTGTATCTGTATCTGTATCTGTATCTGTATCTGTATCTGTATCTGTATCTGTATCTGTATCTGTATCTGTATCTGTATCTGTATCTGTATCTGTATCTGTATCTGTATCTGTATCTGTATCTGTATCTGTATCTGTATCTGTATCTGTATCTGTATCTGTATCTGTATCTGTATCTGTATCTGTATCTGTATCTGTATCTGTATCTGTATCTGTATCTGTATCTGTATCTGTATCTGTATCTGTATCTGTATCTGTATCTGTATCTTATCTGTATCTGTATCTGTATCTGTATCTGTATCTGTATCTGTATCTGTATCTGTATCTGTATCTGTATCTGTATCTGTATCTGTATCTGTATCTGTATCTGTATCTGTATCTGTATCTGTATCTGTATCTGTATCTGTATCTGTATCTGTATCTGTATCTGTATCTGTATCTGTATCTGTATCTGTATCTGTATCTGTATTGTATCTGTATCTGTATCTGTATCTGTATCTGTATCTGTATCTGTATCTGTATCTGTATCTGTATCTGTATCTGTATCTGTATCTGTATCTGTATCTGTATCTGTATCTGTATCTGTATCTGTATCTGTATCTGTATCTGTATCTGTATCTGTATCTGTATCTGTATCTGTATCTGTATCTGTATCTGTATCTGTATCTGTATCTGTATCTGTATCTGTATCTGTATCTGTATCTGTATCTGTATCTGTATCTGTATCTGTATCTGTATCTGTATCTGTATCTGTATCTGTATCTGTATCTGTATCTGTATCTGTATCTGTATCTGTATCTGTATCTGTATCTGTATCTGTATCTGTATCTGTATCTGTATCTGTATCTGTATCTGTATCTGTATCTGTATCTGTATCTGTATCTGTATCTGTATCTGTATCTGTATCTGTATCTGTATCTGTATCTGTATCTGTATCTGTATCTGTATCTGTATCTGTATCTGTATCTGTATCTGTATCTGTATCTGTATCTGTATCTGTATCTGTATCTGTATCTGTATCTGTATCTGTATCTGTATCTGTATCTGTATCTGTATCTGTATCTGTATCTGTATCTGTATCTGTATCTGTATCTGTATCTGTATCTGTATCTGTATCTGTATCTGTATCTGTATCTGTATCTGTATCTGTATGTGTATCTGTATCTGTATCTGTATCTGTATCTGTATCTGTATCTGTATCTGTATCTGTATCTGTATCTGTATCTGTATCTGTCTGTATCTGTATCTGTATCTGTATCTGTATCTGTATCTGTATCTGTATCTGTACTGTATCTGTATCTGTATCTGTATCTGTATCTGTATCTGTATCTGTATCTGTATCTGTATCTGTATCTGTATCTGTATCTGTATCTGTATCTGTATCTGTATCTGTATCTGTATCTGTATCTGTATCTGTATCTGTATCTGTATCTGTATCTGTATCTGTATCTGTATCTGTATCTGTATCTGTATCTGTATCTGTATCGTATCTGTATCTGTATCTGTATCTGTATCTGTATCTGTATCTGTATCTGTATCTGTATCTGTATCTGTATCTGTATCTGTATCTGTATCTGCACCTGTAGGTTAGTGGGCTCAAAGTGGGTAAAAGTGGTTCGAACTCGAACATGTTTGGCTCACAGCAGCAAAGGTAGCTAACGGCTCGTCTCTCTGGTAACTGTATCTTGAGCTGTTGGGCTGTATCTGTATCTGCCTTGTGCTATTTGTATCTTTTATCTGTGAAAATAAACGGGCAAAGTTTTTCGTCGTTATTGTTTGAACGTTGATTGTCAACTGATCGGTATTTACCCCCATCCCAAACATCGCGGCCCGTCTCACCGCACCGTCACCGCCTGCCCCCCAGCCGATTGTTCAGTTAGTCAGTCAGTCAGTTCAGGCTGTCAGTCTAAGAGGGGCAGTGCAAAGGGGGCTAACCATAGTTTTCAATTTCAGTCGCACTGAGCTACACTTAAGCAAATAATCGTATGTGTTAGCTTCACATGTTGCGCGTCTGTATCCGCATCTGTGGCTGCCGGTTGCGGCTCTGGCTGTATCTTTAGCTGTATCTGTGTCCGTATCTTTCGGATATATATATATATATATCTTATATGTATATTATATTTTTCTTTATTTTGTTTTCTTTAGACGCGTTGGATTTCTCTTTGGCCTTTGTTATTGTTTTTGTATTGTTTCTGTGCGGCAGTGTTCCCTTTCTTATTATCGATTATTGCATCTTTTGCCACAACAACGATGTTGTAAAAAAATATTGTATTTTATACCCAGCATACCCAGTGAAAATGGCCGCACAGCAAATAGGGTATGCTGAGGTAACAGGCACAGAAGGTAATCGAGTTCATCTGGGAAGATCATCACATATCCGTTTGTCTTTGGGGCATCGATGTTTTTGATGAACGATAAATATCGAGTTTAAGTCAATCTTAGAGGAGCTATTGGCATAGAACACATGAAAGCATCTTTATTGGATACTTTAAGATCATCCTTTATGTATGTACTTTTTCCTGCTTTCCAAAAGTCGATAAATATCGATAAAGTTAGTTTTTTTTAGCTCATACTGAGAACCTTTTTCCCGTTTCGCTTTTTTTTGTTGAGTTCCACTTCCGATAAGTCCTGTACATTTTCATTAAGATGTTATTTAAGACAGCATTTGTATAAAGTGTTGGAAGACGGGCAGCTAGGCAATGTATCTAGGGTATCCGCCAGTTGGTCAAGCTCAACTACAAAATGCTTGTTTTCATTTAAGTTTTTCCACCCCCTCTCTTTTCCTCATTTCACTTTTGTTTTCTCAACGCCAACACAGACTTGGAAGACCTGCGTCTGACGGACAGGCGGACTGTCAGACTGGCGGTCCGCTGGACGGACGGACTGATAAGAATATTTGCTAATAAGCATGGCAAACAATATTGGTCTCAGTTTGGTCCCCGTGCGGTGTCTGTGCTCTGTGTTTACCCACTCATCTGCTCATCACACACATCACACAATCGCATAAACATACACGCACACACACTCATGCACAACACACGCAACATCATTATGATTTCATTGTTTGACATGTGAAGGATCTGGCAACAAGCGCATATATTTGAGTTGTCTTCAGTTCTTGAACTCAATCGATTATCAATGCATTCCAAATGAATATCCATTGACTCGAGCGATTCTGTACAGAACTGTCGGAAACGTTCCCTTTCCAACATTTTCCAACACTTACACCAATAAATATAGGACAGGTTCTTTGACCCAACGTTTTCTAACAATTATACCGCGAAAGAAGTCAGCTTTCTGCAGAGCTTAAGATAGGTTTCATCCGCAAGGCATGCTATACTCAACGTTTTCCAACACTTCTGCACAGAGCATTAGTATAAGGTCTTTAACAAGGTCTACCAACATTTACCAATACTTAAACCGGAAACTATGAAAAGGGTTTTCTTGTCATCCATAAATCCGAAAAGGCAGCTCTGTACAGAACTATAGGATAGATTCGCTAACCAGCTGCTTAATATTATGTTCTCAACATTTACCAACACTTTTACCGAGTTGACGATTCTCTACAGAACTTAAACTATGTTCATAAACCATTCGCTTAACACACGTTTACCAGCACTTATACTGTGATGACAATTTTGCAACATTTTCCAACACTATATAGTGTGGGCATCACTTTATGGGGCTAAGGTAGACATTTTTGCTTGCTTCAGGCAAAGGCTTCTGTGTTAAGCTAAAAACGATTCGATTAAGAATGAAAATGGATTGAATCAATTTTTGGGAGACATAAACAAATTTGTATTATTATTATAATTTATATGAACACATATTATAATATTATTATTACTATTTCTCTAATTCATGTTTTTTTTATATTTTTTGCTCTAACCTTTTTTAGCTCTGGCTTTTATGACCTTCAATCGGTGATGCGATTCCCACTGTTAAGTTATCCGAATAATCTTTGGCGAATATCTCATTTATTAGAGGGGTGCCAAAATATATGGATTACTCAATGCTGGAAATACTGGAAGCTCTCAAAGTGAACTTTTAATACATATATATGTGTCTAGCAATAAAAATGGTGAGGATTACGCAAGCTGGCGTTGGTTCACCTCCAGTTGACGTTGCAGCACCGGTTCCAGCTACAGCTCCAGCTCCAGTTCCAGCTCCAGTTCCATATCAAAGGTGCCGCTGATAATGGATGTAGATGGATGTGGGGTAAGTACCTCCAAAGTATTTGCTCGCCCTGCTTGGTATCTTTTTCACAACTTTGGGTGGGTGTTGGCCACAGATCGTGTGTCATCGAGGCGCACAGCTCATTACCAGATAAAGCTATGCGAGCTATATCTACAATATATGACAGGCCACCGACCGACCGACCGACCGTCAGACGGACGCATCGCACAGAGACGAAGCTGACAGTCTTCAGCGTAACATTTGGCAACCATATTCGCCTCCAAGCATAGGTATATCAATCAAACTGACCGCTAAGGGGGACTCCACACGTACACATATATGTATAGATATAGCTGCATGTGTGGCAAGAGTAGGGCGGATGGGCCCCATCGAGATAGAGTCACAGATTTCGAAAGCCCCAAAAGTCCGTTGGCAGCAACACCTGAAACAAAGGTGAAAGAATATGCTTATAAATAAAATGAAAGAACAAATATGTGCGCGTAAGAACGAAGCTTACGTACCCTACGCACATTTAAGTTAATATCTATATCATCAGAGAGTTAAGCTATTATAGTTAATTATTGTTGGCATTATTGTTATTAGTTTTATTTAGTAATATTATTTTTTTATCAATAACATTATTATTATTTATATTACTGTTGTTATTTGTATTATTTACTTTTGTTATCGTTAGCATTGGCATTAGTATTCGCATTATCATTATCATTATCATTAGCATTGTCACAAGCATTAGCATTATTATTTTCATTATCATTATCATTATCATTATCCTTATCAGTAGCAATATTATTTTCACTATCATTATCATTGGCATTTGCATTAGCATTAGCATTAGCATTTTTGATGGCATTAGCATAAGCACTATCATTATCATTAGCATTATCATTATCATTATAATTATCATTATCATTATAATTATCATTAGCATTGGCATTAGCATTATCATTAGTATTAGCATTAGCATTAGCATTAGCATTAGCATTAGCATTAGCATAAGCATTAGCACTAGCACTAGCATTAGCATTAGCATTAGCATTAGCATTACCGTTAGTGTTACCGTTCCTTCATAAACTAGATTGTGGTTCAAACCCAGCTCCTATAAATAGTGAGTCATATGAACGACTTATCTACCGAGGTATTCTTTATAAACAAGAAGCCTTTCCACGCAACAAATCAATCAATAACTGATCAATTATATGCGTATCAATATTATGGAATACTGATACGATACTGTTGCTTCTCATAATGAAGGTTATTTATGGTAAAGACTTAGCTCAAGATCTTCGTAAAAACAAAGAGTACTTTAAATATTTACTTTAGAACTCAGCTGCTCGATTTGGTCCGAGAAGCTTTATGGCTTACACAAAGTTTTCCCGCCCCGCTCAGTTTCTCTTCGATTATACCCTTTTATTTTGGGCGCAGGGTATAAAAAAAGATTTATAAAAATAGAAACCTCGATGCGGAATGCGTAGAAAATAATTATCAAATTATCAAGACCGGAGCAGGGCAGAGCAGTAAATGTCCAAACCATCGATAACTGACGTCGACTGCGACTGCGACGTCGACTGCGACTGCGACTGCGACTGCTGCTGGGCAGCTGCTCGGCTGATAAGCGACATCCGAAAATCCGACAACGCACCCCCCTCAGCTGTGCTGGTGCGTCACCCAAAGGTATTACAGGTCTGACAAAGTTAAATAGATTGATTAACAAATGGGCAAAGAGCTGCTTATTATTGTATATGCGTCTGAATTTCTGTTGAATTTCTTTAGTAAAAACAAGTCGAATATATAAATAATTGCTAACCAAAAGGTTTTCCTCTCTCAAAGCAACATTTGACTCTCAGAATATCCAGGTATTCTAACGAAAAAAACCCCTAAATCTCTTACTCTTACAATCTATAAAGAATTTAAGAATTCCAAGTCAAGCAATTTTGTTTTTGTTGAACAAATTCCAAGAAACTTTAGCTCACATTCATGTGGAGATCAAACCCTGACTAAAATGAGGTTCAAATCTTGTAGGTTTTGCCAGAGTTAAGGAAGTTGGAAGTAAAGTAGCGTCATATACTAGGGGCTCGGCACTTGTAGGACACAATTTCTAGACTTTCGGTCGAAACATTATCCGCCTCAGATGCTCTTTAAGAGAGCTTCTCTATTAACTTTGACACCAGCTTTGACAAATACCAAATCTATCAATTCGTTTCCTCGACCAAGCACTAAGATATTTCGTTTGAACTTCTCTTTGAATTCAATTCCGATTTGTTTGTGTGTTTGTGTAATTTAGTTTTGGAGTCGCAACTGAAATGGGGTTTATCTCTCGGTGAGTTACTTGTGGATGATGACTGTCGAGCTATAATCAGTCGCTGGCTGGCGCCTCACAGTTTCTGTGTAAAAGCCGTCGACTTTGACCCGACTTTGATAGCATTTAACGTTAAGCGTTCAAAATCTTCCCCTACATTTTTACTGCCCGGGCGATATTTCTCGGTAAGTGCGACTTGACGCGATGACTTGTTGTCCAAAGTTTTTCGCTATGCGCTGTCGACATCTAAGGGCAATGCCGACGCTCCAAGCAGGAAGAAGCGCGCAACGCGCAAAGAAGTTGAGTCGCAGCAGAGAGAATATAGAGCAAAACGCATTACAAATTACAAAACTCGAATATCACGAGCCAAGCTATTGGCAAATAGACGAGCGAAACCAGAAACCAAATCGAAAGTCCCCTTCAATATGTGTAGAATATGTGCATAGACGTGCCTACAGATACACACACACACACACACACACACACACACACATAGACTCTGCTCTATCTGAGCGTTAAGCTACGCGCCTTTAGACACGATTTTCGCCATGATTTTTCCATGCACTTTGTTCAATACCTTTCGATTCTGCCCGCCCCCCACTTTAACCGCTCGGCCCATCGATCGGGTCCCCCTCTCTCTCTTTCTCGTTCTCCCGCTCTTCCTCTCTCTCTCTCTCTCTCTCTCTGTCACTCTCTCGGCAAGTCTGATAAGATATTTTGAATGATGATGTGCTGTTGTCATATGTCTACAGTTACCACAGTTACCCCTCGTAATGCCCCATGCCCCATTCCTCGATACCACCTATGCCCACATACTCACACACACACACACACACACACATGCGTGCGTCCCCATAAGCATGGGGGATTTGTCGAGGCGTTAGATAATATCTCCACAGTGTGCGGGCGCGTCGCGTAACTTGGTTAGCGACATGGCCTCCGTTTTCAAAAAATAGACCCAGAAAAATACAACAAAAACAAAAATAAAGTTATTGAGACTGTTGGCTGGGAGCATAACCTTAATTGTGTTGAATATTTTACACGGTTTATCAACGAATCGAGAGTTCCGAATCGAATGTATTAACTCGCACTTGTCGCTGCCGAGTTACTTGGGATTAGAACTAGTTGGATAGTTAGGATCGCTTAAAACTTGATCGAGAATTAAGGACAGCAGGTTTTTCCAGCTTACGAGCGAATTCTGGGCTACATCTTAAGGAATCTTTAGTTTTTCGTAGGTTCTTCTATCTAAAAGTTGGGCTTATAATTCTTTTTCATATCGCAGCTGCCTTTCCTGGGTTACATGAGGCCCATAGAATATGTTAGATCAGAGTTTCGTACATAATGCTTCATTTCAAAAGTAATATCTAGAAGTCTATGAAAATTACTTCCTGCCATAACGCATTAGTCATTACTGAGTTACTTGAGGTTAAACCTAGTTGGATGGTTTTGTTTCGGCTTTTCCAATTCCGATTTGCAGTCAGTTTGTTGGGTTTATAATCTATGCATTATAAAATATATCATCTATGCATATGCTTATAAGGCTTTAAAACTCTACAGCACAGCTAAGTGGGGTCTTGAAGAGTGCGAATAAGAGAAGAGATATGACAGCTCTATCAAAAGAAACTCAAAGTGTTTTTTGTGTGGCCTCAGATTAGGCCTACTGTGTCCTTACAATAGCTCTACTCTATTGATCCACCTCAGATCGGCCTCAGCAGAGTTAACCGAACTATCAACTAGTTAGGTACTACGGATAATCGAAATTCGTCAAGTTTATTTGGCTTGTGTAAGCTTTTCGAGATGCTTTTGAAATGCGAACTTGTCTGTCTTTGCTGGTGCTTTGCTACATATCAAATTATAAAGTGATTCATAAGCAAATCGTTTCGAGAGCTCTGCAGTAAACAAAGTTGCCATAAGTCAAACGTTATCGCAAACAGCCTGAGCTACCTGTGGTTTCAAATAGTTGAATAACTTCAGGAAGTTAACAGGAAACACTAGCAACGCGTCTGTTTTTCGAGAGACTACAGAAACATGAGCTAGACTGACTCTCAGCTTGGGCTGACTCATCTGCGAATTGTTTCTAGAGCTGAACAACAGATCTACGGCCCACAAGTCGAACGCATTAAATATCATCCATAACGCATCAGCCTTGACTGACTTATCTGGCGTTTCGTTACAAATTGCGGCCAGCTCTATCTATACCAGCCTTTTTTTTCTTTTCATCGTTAGATGCAGTGCTTAAGACTTATCGGATTCAGATTCCGTAAATGCGTAATTGCGAACACGCCGCCAATGAATGACCGGCTCTTGAGTGGCCCAACAGCTCAACCTGCCGAAACTAAAAAAAATCTATTTCAAATTTTACGATTAGCTTTTCACTGGTGAATCTTTCAATGATTTGACTCGATTGCATTCGTTTCAACTTGGTTCACCAAGGGAATGGCCGTACCGGTAGAACCAAAGGGCGCTACCTTTCGAATCTAAAGTTGTGTTTTATTTATGCAAAATTACGCCAAAATCGATTAACTATTTAAATATGTGTTAATCAATTCATTTTTACTTTCTGGACTCCCTGGATGACCGGTTGTTGAATGGTCGTACCGGTGCAGCCAAACAGTGCTACCTTTCCAATATAGAGTTGTGTTTTATCTGCTCAAAGCGAACCCAAATAAATCCAAAATCAATTTACTATTTAAATGTGCGTATTTCACTGCTTTGACTAGATTCCATTTACATCTATAAGGACCCCGGATGCCAGGGTCTTGAGTAGCCAGCCGTACCGGTAAAGCCACACGTACCTACCTTTCGAATCTAGAGCTTTTTTCTATCTTCGCAAAATAAAGCCAAAGTCGATTAACTATTTATATGTGTGTCTTTCAATGATCACACTTGATTCCATACGTACCTCCTAGGGTCCTAGATGACCGGCTGTTGAAGGCCCGTACCGGTAGAGCCAGACGGCGCTACCCGAATCTACAGTTTTGTTTTATTTATGCAAAATGATTTCAAATACGCTTCCTGCCGAATTTAAAGCAATGAAAAATTGACCCAATATCGATTATCTATTAAAACGGGAACCTCTCTCTTATCCGACTCGATTCCATGCGTATCTCTTATCCGCACTGAACGACCGGATACTGAGTAGCCGTACCGGTACAGTCAAGCGGAGCAACCCGTCGCATTTGGAGTGGTTTTATCAGCGCAAAATTAACTCAAAGACAACAGAAAATTGTCCGCTAGGCTATTCTCACTGATCTGTCTATATTCTAATCATGCCTAGCTCCTGTCTCTAATTCTCTCTCCATAGAGTGTCCGCATGTGTGCTTCGAATAAAATCCATAAAGTGTGCCCCCATTTATCAAATGTCGAGAATCTGGCGTTGCCTTTGATTAAATAAATAAGAAAATGGCCAGCAATGTGTGTGTGTGTGAGTGAGCGTGTGTGTTGCGGCTTGGTGAACAATCGCTGCCATTGAGTTGCTGTCAAACGGCCATTCTGGGTTCCCAGTACGCTCAAGTGGCTCATTATAATTGGATGGGGCTGGTGTCTGGTGTATGCGGTTCGCTCGTAGGTTGTTGGGCACATGAATAAAGCGCCTCGCGGAATGCCTGGGCAGGGAGTAGAGCAGCCGAAATTCCCGAAAATTGTAGAGCATGTTATCTTTCGGTTTTCGAATTGGGGCTCGCCTTTGTGACGCTTGTGACGAATGCTCCACGTATTTTAAAGTTGAACGTGACTCAGCAAACGTCCGCAGGGAATTCAATATTAACGATAATTGTTTATCGATTTTAGTGATAATTGCAGACTGCAATCGAATTCTAAATTAACGATAATTGCCTTTCGATTTGAGTGATTGTTGCAGACAGCAATCGAAATGTTTCCGAAACGCAAGACAGATTCCGATGGGAATAAAAAGTAAATTGGTTATCGATTTTAATCGATTTAGAACTAACTTGTGGCCTTAAGACCCTCAAAGTGGAGCGTAGCCCAAACGATAAGAGTTTATCGATTTGAATAGTAATTGCATACGATATATCGATAAATATAAAACCTAAATGCAGCATTATCTGAACTCTAAAAGGGCAACGAAAATGTTTATGACTTAACGATTTTTATCGATCAACATATAATTAATCAGTACAATATATTGTTATCGATTTGAAGAATGAATCAAAACTTTATAGAATGCCGAGAGGTAAATGAACGATAGTTTTTTATTTATCGATTGTTATATCGCATATCTATCGCAAAACTGAGCTGAGACTTAAAACTATTTTAAAGCCAAGACAGAAATCGATAAAAATCGATAAATACAATCGCTTACAACCTAGGCGATACATGCATATCGATACTTATCGATCAAACTCAAAGAAAAAGGCAACAAATCGACTAACAAGTTTGCAGCAATTGTTAATTTGATTAAAATTCGACAAATATTGCCCAAGATTCCCAAGATGGAACAGCACAAGAACTTTATAAGCTCCATATATGTATATATTTATATGCATGTATGTAAGGTATAAGACATTCTCTCGATTTGCACAGATTCAGCGAATTTCGCTGCAGACGTACAGAGTGTGCAGTCAACCCGAGACCCAGCCAGCGCTGTCTGTAATATGAGACTCCCGTGCGATATGACGATATGGCTATACGGTATATATATATATATATATTCTGCTACCGAAATCCGTGTATATATATATATCTTCTGCGCGGCATAAGAAAAAAAATTGCATTCGCAAGATTAAATTCAGGCCAAAACTGAATGGAAAAGCAAAAAAAAAAAATATATATATATATATATATATATATATGAGACAAAAAAAGATATTACAATTAAAAAAAAAAATGTTATATGAAAAATTGAAGTGCGGCAACATCTTCGACTCTGTGTTCAATGACATCAGAAGCAGAATATTGCAATACGCTAAACACACACACACACACACACACACTCACACATATTACATATACTTATATATACATATATATGGATGTATATATTTATGAAACCAGATCGTACTTTGATCAACTTGGCGGATGGATGTGCTTATGGAGGGGCGCATGCAGGTGCATAAATAACATAAGTCCATGTGCCGGTCATTGTTGGTGCTCGTGAGCGCATGAAAAATGTGTGATTAGCTACTTGATGATCATCGCATGATCGGAGAGAAACAGTCGAAGTGGGAGGATGTGAGAGTGGGAGAGACAGAGAGAGAGAGAGAGAGAGAGAGGGGGAAGAGCTGAGACTCAAGATTCTCTGTGACATTTAGCTGTATTTATGTGTGCTTAGAGTGATAGCAAGAGAGAGAGAAAGAGAGAAGGAGAGAGAGAGAGAGAGAGAGAGAGAGAGAGAGAGGGAGAAAGTGAGAGAGAAAGAGAGAGAGGGAGAGGGAGATCGAGAGAAAGGGCGAGCGACAAGGAGAGGAAAGGGAAGATTGGAAGAAGAGAGAGAGATAATGAGAGAGATACACGAAGAAACTAACCCGTGATCACAGAGAAAGAGAGAGAGAGAGAGCAAGAGACAGAGATAAGAAGAGAGTAAAATAGAGCGATGGGAAGAGTGGAGAACATAGAGCTTATGACATGAAATTGCCTTGTGCATGATCACAGAGAAAGAAGTTAGATGGGAAGAAGGGGAGACATATGTCTTATGCCATAAGATTCCCCCGTGATATAAGTGTGATTTATGCTAAAGAGTCGCATGATCAGAAAGCAAGAGAGAGAGAGAGAGAGAGAGAGAGTGAGAGAGAGAGAGATACGAAGAGAGGGGAATATGATATACATATTTTTCTGAAGAAGCCCGTATAATTACCCCGTAATATAAGTTTGATTTATGCTAAAGAGTCGCATGATCAGAAAGCAAGAGAGAGAGAGAGAGAGAGAGAGAGTGAGAGAGAGAGAGAGCGACAGTTAGTCAGCCCCTGTTGATCAGACTTTGTTTATTTACCTGTTTACCTAGCATTCGGGTGAATGACACTTTCCCAAAAACAAAAAAAAAACTGTCTGCACATGCAAATCGAAGAGAGGGTGGTGGAGGAAGTGGAGGGGGGGGGTGGCTTGGGGGGTGACACACTCAAGATGTAGGCATCATTTGACACGCTGTCTCACTCTGAGAGGCGACTGGTGTGCGTCTGTCTCTGTCGCACCTGCAGAGATGTGCATATGTGCAGGTCGTGCAAAGTTTTAGCTCCGTTTCTCCGATTACAGCTGCCGGCAGGTGAGCTTTTCGTACTGCGTCTTATTTCCAGCTTATTTCTCTGTATTATTATTAATTTCATTTATTTTATTTTGTTTTCGATTTCGCTGATGTTTCGCATTTCGCATTTCGCATTTCTTATATAGATCAATGCTCGCTGCTGTCGGCCATTCTATCCGTATTTATGATTTGATGTTTCGCTTTTTTTTTTACCTTTATGATTTTATTTTATTTTCAACTGCGCTGGCATTTTTTTTTCTGCTCCTCCTGGTTTTTTTCTGCTTCTTTCCTTTTTTATTGTGGAGCTGTGTTTTTTTTTTGGATTATTTTGTCATACGTTTTTTGAAACATAATTCTCGACAAATTGTCATCATAATCACAATCCCAATTATCATCGCACTCAGTTGTTGCCGGCGCTGGGTTCCCAGGGGCTTCCAATGCTAACAAGAGATGACCGCAAATTTTAGTTCTTATCTTCACAATTTAGTTTAACCAAAAAATAATCATAATGTTTGTTTCTCCTCCAATCCTCCTAACCTCTCTTTCGCTCTCGCTGGTCAACCGCAAAGAAGCACAACAAAGTCCCAAACTAAGTATTTGCTCAGATTCTGCCCAACTTAACTGATACCCTATACATACATATACATGTATATATTTTCCCACCTCTTAAAACTATATTTTTTATATGTATCAGTTCTAGCAAATATATATTAAGTCTTGACATTTTGACTCAGCTTTGCTGTACATATTTTTGGAATAGGTTTTCATTGAACTGGTTTGAACTGGTGACTTTTCTGCACAAACTAGGCTCTAACTTTCTATATGCGGAACTTTAAGTAGTTTATCTCGTATATGATAAGAGATTTTCGTTCTTGCAGCTGACTGAACTATGCGAACTCAGCTCTACGTCGAGCGATTCCCATGTAATTTTGTATATATCAAAATAGTTATCATCCGATTCTGTATACCCTTTCCCAGCACAGTTACTTTTGTTATACCATACGACAGTTCCTTACGAGCTGGGCTCTATATCCATGCCATAAAAAGTTTGTGTTCGAGGTGAGATACACTTTCCTCTTTCCCATACTCCCGTAGATACTCTTTGCTCTCGCCCATAGTCCCATTGTTCCTTAGTTTAGCTTGAAATTTGTTGAAATGCTTGCGCAGCTGTGAGCTAGTATATCCGACCTAGTTCTGTGACAGCTAATTGATTCCGTGGAATTAGTTAGGACAAGAATTTCCATGACTCGATATACCCTTACTTTGGTTAGGCTTATCTCCTTAGCCTGTATTCCCATATGTGGGAATTATTATTTTGTTTAGTTTTTTTCTTTTTGTTGTTTATCACTTGCCGAGCCATGTGTTACGGCTGCTATCAGCAGGCTCTGGCAGCGTCTCGAGCTCTACGCCCAGCCGCAACCGCAACTTCCAGTGCCTAAGTACAGCATTTAGGTCTGGGATCTTGAATGTGGTTTCGATTTAATCGGAGCGGGATAAGGTTGTCTTGTCATGTAATTACCGCCTTATTAGGCCGCACAGCTTCTGCACCTCAGCCAGATGTCGTGCGCCTGACAGGGCTAACTGAGAGATGGCAATGGGGTGGGGGAGGGAGAGGGGGGGGGTGGAGATTCTCCAGTAAAGTGGCGGGCTTATCGATCTAGAGATACAGCCACAGTTGGGGTTGCGACCTTCGATAGTGTTTGGCATTCGGTTGCATTCTCGTGCGAGGGTTTAATTTGCGATGTTTACATAAACTCGGACAAAGTGCTTCCTTATGGCAGGCCATAATCTGCGCACTCAATGGCAACGATTGCAGCCAATAGCAGATACTTTGACTATGGCAACTCGTTTGGCTTTGCCTGTTGACAATTGCGTCTCCGATTTCGCAGCGAGATACCCTGCAACTGACAGCCCAATAGAGCATATCAGTTTTAGATTTGTGTAAAGAAACGTTTTTAAAAGGAAATGAAATGCGAGTGCTTTTTAAAAATATAAATTTCTTACATTTAACATATATCGATATGCTTGGTTATCGAGCTATCGAGTTATCGAATTTGTTTATTTGACATACACAGGGTATCTGTATAGTCGCTCAGCTTAATTGTTGTGCAGTTGAAACTAATTTATTGACTTTTAAGTAATGCTAGCAGGCTAGCCAGCAGAGCTGCTTGGCTCGATAGCATTGCCATTTCATGTTAGTTATATTTCGATAACTTATCGATATGATAAGAAGAGCTTACAGGGTATCTGTGTTACTGTTTGATGTCTTACGTTTTGGTTATTACCGATATTTTAGTGTTAAACAATAGTTTAACAGCAGCTTATATATAGGTTTCGATAGCCTATCGATACTTTCGATAGCTTACAGGGTATCTGTACAGTTAATTGACTGCAGCGTCCCAAGTTTTGTTTAACGTGTTAATAATTAATCGATATTTCAGTGTTAAACAATTGTTCAATTGCAGCGTTATATATATTCCGATAACTTATCGATAATTTTTGTTATAGCTTATTCAATTTCAATAAGTTATCGATATTTTTGGTCTAACTTACGTGCTATCTGAACAGCCTTCAGCTGGACTCTGCGGTTCAATATTTTACTATTTCCCTTAGTCTTAGCTCAACTGTCCAGTAATTAATCGATAACATTAAACTCATGCTATTTACAGGGTATCTGTCTTGCTATTCAATTGAATTGTAGCTATTGGCCTTTTTTTTGTTGTTGCGTGTCACTTAAATCTTCGCTCGCATAGTTTACAACCGTCGCCGGCGTCGAAATGCAATTAGCTGCAGATTGCAGCGTGGCTATCGCCGTCGCTGCTCCTCCCCCCCGTTGCCTGCCCCGCCTACTGGCCCGCCCAACTGCTGCAGCTCTCGCTCATCGATGTGTTTGTGGCCAACAATCAGTCGGATGAGCTTAGCAGCCGCGTGTCGCATATACTTAGTTCGATTCGTTTCCAATTGTTTTCTGTTATCGAATTGGCATCGCAATCGTTATCGATATCTTGTTATCGAGCTGCCATAAAACGACTCCCACTCTCTCTCTCTCTCTCTCACTGTCTCCCTCTCACTCTCTGACTGTCTGTTTCTCCTGGTCTCTCTGCATGTGACAGCTAGTTGAGGCTATGAGTTTTGCTTGTCTAAAGATAGATTAAGTGCGAGTGCTTCGCGGTCTAGTTCTGGTCCGTACGTCCCTCCGACTGACTGACTGACTGACTGACTGACTGACTGATTGACTGATTGACTGACTTAGCGTGCCTTGCTTAGCAGATGTTACGCTTATCGCGCACTCGCTTTACCTGATACCGACAGCATTTTCAATGTATTCTCTCTTGTTCTTTTATTGGTAACACTTTACCCGACGACAGTAAAATCCAATCTGCAATTCATTGGCAATTGCCCGTCGCTGATTCATTGCCACCTCACTCCCCCACACCTCTCCTCCCCTCGCCAGGTGTATTCATTGAATCCATAGAACGCGATCATTTCACAATTGATGTTGCTCTCCGATTAGCTGCCATTATCAGAATCGCAACTTGTCGCCGGCTATTTCAAGCGAATTCCTTCTAAATGCGTTGGTTGAAGCACAGTAGGGCCCCATTATAGCTAACCATATATATTTCTGATCGCCAAACTGATCGCAACTTGCTGCAGATCATCGAATAAATATAGTTTATAATATTCTCTAAATCGCATCATTTGCATGTGCCATATAGCTCTGATATTGAAACGATTGGAACATTCCTTATATACCACTCAAAATGGCAGAAAAGGGCATGATGATTTTGTACAAATGTATGGCAGAGCATTTCTGATCCCCAAAAGTATCTCTATATACGCCTGATCGGGACTCTCGTACGCCCTACGCTGAACGTCCTTTCATTTTCTTTATACTTTCTACTCTTAACACAATATCGATAAATATCGATTACAAGAGATGCAGCTCTATGTGTACTCGTCAATATGTTCATATATTTCCGTACACCCTACGCAAAACTTGCTTGACATATTTCTTCCTAATTCCTGAAATTATCACAGCATCGATAAATATCGATCACAAGACATGCTCCTCTAAGCGTAACTCGAAGAATATTGAAGCCCAGCAACAGAAAATTTGATAAATAAATAAAGTCTATAGCAGTAGAACCTGCCATGCTGTATTTAAGCACCGTAAATTTCACACAGATCGGACTCTAAGCACCGAAGTTCAACAAGAACAAGGAAAGAATCGGTTAGTCATGAGTTTTTGTAAGCGTAACTTAACTATTTGCAAGGATTGCTTGACAAATTTCAGCTTTAACAGTTTCCTATAACTGCAAGACCTTATCAAATCGGTTTGCTATAGACTATATCCATATATATATATATCTATATCTATATATATATCTATATTTGAATAGTAGATCTGTAAGAACATGGAAGTTGGCTTTAAATTGAGCTGTCGTAGCAAGACCTTTATGGTTTTTCTTTGGTTTTTACTATATACAAACCAAATACTTCAGGATTATTAAACATATAGCGTATAAACTATATTATATACTTCCGATTTTGATTGGCATCAGCAAAGCTTAGCTGCAAACGAAGCTAACCTCTTTTGTTGTCCAAAACTCACACTAAGCTCACATTAGGCACTTGGGGCTTGCATCCCAAAATGCTGTGTCATGCTCATGAGTTCAGCTATATACCATACAGGTATATATATATATATATACGTATATATATATGTGTATTTGTAGTCTCTGTTCATCCGTATTGATTTTTGCTGCCACATCAGAAAATGCTGCAAAAGCTGGAGGCGAAAAATGTTCTGTGCTTTTTGTTTTTCGCAGCCAGGTAGGAAACTCAACGCCCCAATGGCACACACACACATTTCTATATATATATATATATATAGATGTGTGTGTGTGTTTGTGTATATAGAGCGTAGTCCATGGCGCAGTAAAAAGAATTTATCAGAATAACATCAGAAATTCAGAAGAGCTTGCGATGAGGCCCAACCTGGCCCTGCTGGCTGGGTCTGCTTTGCTCTGGCCATGATGTGTATATACACACACACACACACACACACGCACACACATACATATAGATTCGTGTATATAGTGTTTATATAGAGAGAATCGGCCAAGGCAACAACAATGGAAACGTTGGAAATGTTGCAAAGAAACGACTAAAAAAGAACGACGACGTCATGATGTGAACATGGGCGTAAGGGGTGACTGAAGGGCAGGGGAGGGTGGGGGGTTAGCTGTATCGTTGGGGTGTATTTGTGTGTGTGTGTGGGGTGTATGGTGTGTGGTGTGTGGTGTGTGGTGTGTGGTGTGTCAGGTGGAAAGGTGGGCCAGCAGAGGTCACATAGAGGGTAGTCGAGCTGAGCTGCTGCGGACCTGCTGCTGCCTGTCAGCCAGGTGCTGCTGCTGTTGCTGCTGCCTCTGCTGCTGCTGGGGGTGGTTTGTGTCGAGGGTAGTTGCTCTGCCGGGCAACGAGAGAACCGCCGACAGTCGTGCCCGCAGGTCGCGGGGCGCAGAGAAAGGCAACAACAAAAAAAAAACAGAAAAAAACAGAAAAAAAATTTCATAGATTTTTTCTTAGAACTTGGGAAAATCCAATTAGAAATGCGCACAGAGGGAAATAATTCACCTGTCAGCCCACACACACACACACAGATAGATAAAAAGAGACAGAGAGAGAGAGTGAGAGAGGGAGCAGGAGCGAGCGAGAGAGCGGCTGAGAGCCGAGCGGGGGATGAAACTGAAGGCTGACGAGCTGACAAGGCAAACTAAACTAAACTGAAATGAAGGCTTCGCTGCGTGGACGAAGGATGAGGACAGGTTGCTGGGTGGTACAAAAGGGGGCCGCTGGCAGGAGGGATTTACTGCTGGCAGGTAAATTAATGACAGGCGAGGGTGGCTGCCCAGCAGCGGCGCAGTTGGCGACGCAGTTGGCGTCGACGCCACGCAGCCAGACCTTAAATGATGGCGCGTCGCATTTTCGAGGCTCGGTGTGTGCGTGCAAATGTGTGTGTGTGTGTGTGTAGGTGTGTGTGTGCAACGGAAATGAGCAAACAGAAATACACACGAAAAAATAAAACCAAGTTAGCAGGCTCTGTTCGGGTATGCTCGACTAGAAGTTGCCCTGAGCCCAGCTGAAACGAGCTGTCTTTAAAGTTGAAACTCATTCGAGTTTTCTTTCACACACACACACACACACACACACTCACACTCATACACACACTCAGACTCACATACACACACAAACACACACTCACACACACACACACACACACTCACACACACACACACTAGCATGCATGCCTGCAATTCTGTGCTTCTTCTCTCCCTTCTTCTCTTCCCTTCTTCATTCCCTTCTTCTTTTCCCTTCTTCTCTTCCCGCTGCCCCACACATCACGCATGGAAGATGCAATTCTCCATGAACATTCGGTCTTTATAGTCCGATCTTCATGAAATTTTCAGTGTTTAAATATGGCATGGAAAAGTTAGTGCACGCCAAAGCGCAAGGCTCTACTCCTTACATTAATGCTCTTCATATAAGAATCCTACACGAGAATCTTCACACGCAAATTTGCTGCGACTAGAACTCAAAATTTTCGAGCTATGCTTAAAAGATGACGTCCCAAAATCGATCATATGAGGCAGATCTCGAAGAATAAGTTAAAAAATATATTAGACAAGAATAGATATATGTATATATGTATCAAATTTTAAGTCTCCAGACTGAAGTCTAGACTTTGCATCCTGCTTCGGATTACATTGACTTTCCGGCGTTCGCACAAAACCTATTATACCCACTTTTGATTCGGGGCTATAAGCAAAGAAAAAGGAAACGCAAACCAAAGCTATGAATCTGAAATTCTTGGACTGGCTTTTGCCTCAAACTCGATTGACATGCGGCTGACATGCGGCCTGATGAAGTGGCCTCCACAGCGCCCCGCTGCAGCCCCTTGCCACCACCTCTGGCCACCTTCTCCTGCCACCTGCTCCTGTTTCTGCTGCTTGCCCGAGGGCTGGGTGCGTTTGGGGGGTGGGGGCGGGGCCAGGCGACTGCACATGGGCAGGATATTGTGTTCACTTTTTGTTCTTGATACCCTTTGCACGCAGGTGTAAGAAGAAGTTTGTAACAGACAGGCGAAGGCATCTCTAATACTTTTCAGATTATAAAAGTCGCTACCCAAACACAGCTATGATAATCTGAAAATGTTCCAACTACAAACAGAAAAGTTATTAAAGAATCTATTTTTTCTAGTGTGAATTCTAAGAAGAAGCACAGAGATTGCCACACGTCAACTCAAAGCGGCGTACAGGGTATCTGCCGGTCAGGCACTCGTAATTGAAGCATTCTAGGTTTTTTTTTTTTTTTTTGGTGACTGCGCATTGATTTGCTGCATTGCGTGTGTGGCAGGTGGATGAAATTGTTGGCCCCCCCCGCAACCAATTGGTTAGTCATCAATAGGGAAAGGAAGTCAACATTTAGAGAGCTTCAAATATAAAGAATAGTCTGAGAGAAAGGAAGAAGAATGCCTCGATAGGAAGCAGACGAAGTATTTGTTCGTGGTATGTACTTGAACTTGGGAATATATATTTGACGAATATTTGGAGACATTTCAAATATCCTCACCTCATCAATGAAGGATTTCCTTGTCCCAAGGCACCTGTGATGATATCAGATGGTTTAAGGCTGCATCCAGCCATACCAAGACTAAAGCGCTTCCAAAAAAGTCCCTCAATCAAGTGTTTGGACATTAATAGAGTCGAAAAAAACAAACTGAGTTTCGTCGGATCTAATAGAGTTCAAGCTTAAAGCTAATGCTTATGTTTTATAGTAGGAACTGCTCAAGGAGGAAATTCATCAGAGGGAAAACCTCAAACATGTAAATTTCATAAAAATATTAAGGCCTAGGAACAGTCGCAGAGGCTTTCAACATTGTGGGTAGCGTCCTAGCTGGCAGTCAATCTGTGAGTCATCCGATATTCCCAACATAATCTTCAAGAAAAAACATAACAAGTATTTGGAATGTTGGTTCGAATAGCATCCGAGAGGGAATCAATAGTTCAAATAAGCTCAAGCGAAAGATTGAAGCATTGGTGGGGAGAGAATCTTAAGGAATTCCAACAGAAGCTTCAGACGAGCTCAAGAGAACGATTGGAACATTGGCTCTTAAGAGAAAACTGCAAGGGAAGGGAGAAACCCTGTAAGTTGTGGAAGATAAATTTAAAAGAATGATGCAAAGGAAGGATTAAATGGGGTCCGTTGGAGGGGAGAGAATCTTAAGGAATTCCAATAGAAACTTCAGACGAGCTCAAGAGAACGTTTGGAACATTGGCTCTTAAGAGAACACTGCAAGGGAAGGGAGAAACCCTGAAAGTTGTGGAAGATAAATTTAAGAGAATGATGCAAAGGATAAATTCAATGGTGGCTCCATTAGAAACTTCAGGACTTCAATTGGCTGCTGGTCCGATGAACAGAAACATCCCCAGGATCACGACAGCGGGAAAAAGCTTTATGAGAACGCCATTTTCTTGTTGGGAAGATGCCAAAGAGGGCACGGATTTATCAACCCCAAAACAAAACATAAAACAGCCATAAAAGTGCAGAAATAGCTGGAACAATAGAACACCGCCCCCTCTCGACCAAACAATAAATCACAGAGGGAGAGAGAGCGAGCGAGTGCGTTGGGTGGTTGCAAAGTGGATTCAGATTCAGATTTGGCCAACCAAAAAAGGCGAAGCCAATGGCAACAATATTCGCAAGAAGCCAAAAGCAATAAGCATTAATTACACACACCAACAAAAACTGAAATGACAGCTGCGGTGGGTGGTTGGGTTGGTGGGCTGGTGGGTTGGTGGGTTGGCACAACCCTTGTGTGTGACACGCAAAAAAGGGCCAAGTCATCGCTGAGGCACGTCCGTCGGCTTGCGGATGCAGAACACAACACGACCCGGATGATGATGGTGGCCAAGGAGAGCTGCAAGGGTTGGGTTGGCCACGTTGCCAGGTGGATCAACCCTAAACGTACACGTGTCCTCCTCCGCGCCTCCTCCTACTCCCAGTCTCACCTGCCCCTTCTGCTGTCCTACTCTTCTACTCTCCGACTCGTCGGCCGCGTCAACGTCAACGTCGTCTGTCGTTTGGCGCGGCGTATCTGCAAAACACATTTCGAGCTGTAACGGAAAAATCTATTAAATCAACGTTGCTGCGGCAACCAATTGCGGGCAAACGAACGAAACCACCGAAAAAGCAGCGCACAAACCTTTTGGGGGTGGGTTGGGCGACGACCGTGAGACGTGCGCCACCCCCGTCTGTGCTCGCATTGGTCTAAGTAGCGCACAGATACAATTTACAGCTCGCATTTCGTATGCAAAAAGCTGCAACATTTTTTTCTTCTTTCTTTCGACTGCACGCCAACCGCAGGGGTGCATGTGCACGTGGTGGGCGAAGGGGGGGGGGGGGGGGGGGGGGTGGTAGGGCACGGCAATCGTCAGATACATTTCGCTCGAATTTATCGCTGCTGTAAGTTGGACCTCAATTGCAATGTGTGCGCGAGTGTGCGTTGGTTAACTTTTGCAAAGCAGGAAATTGTCGCATAGGAACACCCCAATGCTACACTTCGAGTACGAGGGATGGCCGTGGATGTGGGAGAGAGACAGCGTGATTAGCGAGAGGGGGCGGAAGAGCACGAGTGCAGCCAACACGCAATCGCCCACTCAGCTGTACATCCCTCTGAGCATATTTGGATGGAAGTTGGATTAATGAGGATCAGCAGAACGTCCTGTGATAGGCTGTTGCGAATCTGTGAGCAGAGGCTTCGGATGGAATATATTCAACCAATCCTTTTCGAGATGGAAGTCATAGGATTGTAACGAATCAGTCATAATCCTTTGATAAGCTGTTGCGAATCTTCCGGAATCGCAATAGGAATTCGTTCTAGAGAGAGAGAAAGAGAGATGGTAAAGCTCAAATGCACTCAGCACATACTTCGAGATGTTAGTCATAGTCAGGCTTAGGCTATATCTCATAGGAAGTACCACCTGTATAACTTCTTCAGCATTTGGCTGATGTGGGTCAATGGAACCTCCTGCGATAGGTTGTTGCGGATCTTCCCGAATTGCCGGGGGAATTCCTTCCGCAGAGAGACGTATTAAGGATCCGGCAATTGCAATATGTCTTTCAAGAGAGTATTGATAAAGTTGTTATAGATTGTTGTGGATCTCTCGGTCTTCCTCCAGCAGAGCTTCTTATAAGGCAGATGAAAGCAGTTGGCAAACTATACGTACATCCTGTTTTGCCTTAACCCCAAAGAATCAAAAGGCGTTTGGAATATAGCTTACCTAACTTCAGCTGGGCTACCCAAGCACTTTTTCTGCTATGCAGCTAGAAATAAGGAACTATTTTTGAGACATCCTACCGCAGAAATCCTTTTTCCGCAATTCCAAAACAAATTTTCGGCTTCCCAGCGAGTTGGTCTGATGAAACCAATTGATATAGCCCGCCTTCCCTGTTGCCCTCTGCCAATGACCCGTTGGTTGCAACGAACTTCAGCGAAGGTAACCCCTAACCTCAAAGCACTTGGTGCTCGATCCTTGAAGCAGCTGCTAGTGCTGGAGGAGGGGGAGAGCGGGAGGGGGGGGGGGGACTTGACTGCATTGCTATGCAAATGTAGTTGCAACTGCTGCAAGACCACAAAATGGAGCCACATAAAAACCTGAGTCAGCGGCAAGGAGGCGGCGTAATGGATTTATGTGGCATTGCTGCCGTTGCGCGTGGCAGGGGCCATGTGGCACGTGGTTACACACACACACACACACACACACACATTTTGGGGTCATGTTCGGTTGACATCAGCAGAATGCAGCGTGGCAGGGCGTAAATCATGTCAGGCCAGCTCTTGGGCATTTTTCTCTTAGTCATAGATGTGAGTGGGCTCGAATGGTTGGGGCTTGGGGGCAGCTGGCTAAAATGCAGCCTAAGAGCCTTGAATTGCATGTCAACGTAGACAGTTAAACAACCCCAAGTCCGAATCCAAGTCCGAGTCCAAGCCCACCTGGCCAAAGGGCAGCGACAATCATCATTACTCATATGGCCCAAAAGTGCCATCATAAAGTACGTCATTGTCCTGTCGTGTGTGTGTGTGTATGTGTGTGTTCTTAGCACTCTCCAAGGATTCGGCTAATGAGCATGTCCATGTCCACGACCAGATAATCAGCGGGTTACAAGGCTCTCGGGTGACTTGAACTAAGGAGTTTTGACTGGACGAAGCTGCTGACGCTGTTGCTGCTGCTGAACGGGCCTCATTAGCTGCCAGCCAACTGAGTGGACTTAAAAGCTAGTGTAAACACACACACACACACACACACATGCATACATACCCCCCAGCCTGGCGCTGAGCTTCCATTAACGTGCTGTGGATCGCAGTTGGTGGTTGGAATCGTGCGTGGCTTTTATGGCGCTTTGTGTGCTCAGGGACCCGTCTCCCTCTCTGTGTGTGTGTGTGTGTGTGTGTGTGTGTGCTGCGATGCACACTCCAATTGTAACTCCAACATTGACTTGCCGTCCGTCCGTCCCACTCGCTGCCTCGTCAGAGGATTATTCATGGTCGCTGGTTCCGCGTCGTAAGCTTCAAAAGTCCGCAAGTCGCTTCCTTGCCAACGCCATGTATGTGTGTGTGTGTGTGTGTGTGTGTGTCTTTGTGTGTGTGTTTGCCCAAGGTGTGTCATTGACACTCGC
Organism: Drosophila novamexicana; assembly: GCF_003285875.2. NCBI lineage: Eukaryota > Metazoa > Arthropoda > Insecta > Diptera > Drosophilidae > Drosophila > Drosophila novamexicana. Next base: position 187,064 of record NW_020824923.1, on the reverse strand, counting down.
TGGCTGGCTAGCTGGAATGGGTGTGGCATGCAACCTCCCCCGAAAGTGTATACATTTTTTAGTATCTGGCAGCAGCATCTGCCTCGGCTTTTTATTTTTGGCTATTGATTTTCTTTGGCCCGGACGCACGCGATCGAAAAGCAACGCACGCATGCCTCACACCCCAACCACCCGCGCAACCATACCCGCACCCTCTCCGCTCCCCCGTCCGTTTTCTGGACGTCGTCAACGCGTTGTCTTGGACTTGGTCTGGCTCGCTGCGCACTCAAACGTAACGAGAGCCGCGACGAGCCGCTTGCTCGCCTCGCAGATGGATGTGCTCCTCGTTTGGCCAAAAGAGTTAAAAGTTAAACTGAGTCAGCGAGCAGCGTTTTTTGTTCTGTCCCTGAACTGCTTAATGCATAGGATTAGCAAGTTTTTGATCTTGGAATCGTAGGCAAATCTTTCTATGCACACTTTTGAGTAGAGGCCCTTAAAATACACCCTACCAATTCCACACATTTGTTACCTCGCAGCTCAAATAGATGTAGTTTTGCATCTTTAAGATAGTTTTCTATTTGAAAACAAGTTTCGATACTCTAGCTCTTTATAAAAGACTATTTTCGCCTCAAGATACTTTTGTATCTCTAAGATACACACATGTACTTCACTATAGAAATATACTTTTTCAATAAAATGATGCTCTTGTTGTTTTTGGATGCCTTGAGTATTCTTCTTTTTTAAAAAAAATCTCTGAAACGAAATATATCTTTTGTATTGCAGAGATACATTCATAATCCCAATGGATACTTCTGTGCCACATCTTAAAGATACTTTTGGATGCCAACGATACAAATGTAAGTGAGAGACACATAATTACCTTATATAATTATTATAAATTCCGATTCGCTTAAATATATATAAAACATATATATGTATAGATTTACCGTTTGCTTAGCTGCAAAAGATACCTTTATAAAAGATACTTGATAGAGATAAATTATGAGTTCTACATGCCCCAAAGATGTGCTTGTAGCATTGTGAAAGACATTTGAGCTTCATATGAAGAATTTGGTTTTAGCTAAAAGATGATTTTATATATTCAAGTTAGTTGAGCTTAGCAAAGATTGGGAGATACTTTTATGGCTGGTACGTAAGCATTGAATATTAAAGATACATTTGTATATCAAATATACATATGTGACAAGGAAATACATTTGTATCTAAGAGATATATTTGTATCTCTTAGATCAATTTGTATCTTTGAGATAATATTGTGTTACAAGTGTACTTTAGTGCTGTATAGATAGCTGAGTTACTAAAAGATACTTTTGTATTTCCATATACTTTTGTATCTTACAGATACATTTATATTTATACACATTCTCAAATCTCAGAAACAGCTGTGTAGATAGCTGTGTTAGCAAAAGATACAATTACAGCTAAAAGATACTTTTGTATCTCACAGATACATTTCTATTATTGTATTTAAAAAATCTGGAAAGACAGCACTCAGCATGTCGCAATGTCACGCAGCTCGCGCGTTCAGCCAATCGCACAGCCAATCACATCGAAGATGAAAGATGGAATCCAATAAAACAAACGCCCCGCGCCCCACAACAAGATGAAGTCCACGACATGCTGAGGCCCATGACTGCCCCCCAGACAAAAGCAGCAGCAGCAGCGGCAGCGACAGCGTAAAATCAAAGCTAACCACAGTCGCCCGCAGATACAGATACACACAGCCACAGCTACAGACAGATACAAAGCAAAAGAAACGAAAAACCATTCAGCGCAACTTGTATGAGGTGGGGGAGGGGGGATGGTTAAGGGGAGCTGGGGTAGCCACGCTGACAGAGATTAATGAAGCACTTATGGGTGAACGAGACGCGCGCGCACACACACACACACACACACAGGCACAGACAAACGGGCGTCGTCTGGAGGCAGCCGCTTGTATCTGTATCTGTAGCTGTATCTGTGTATCTGTATCTGGTGGCTGTGCGCTGGGGCAGCAGTTGTTGTTGCTGCTGTCGTTGTTTATTTGCTGTTGCTGAGATTTCGACGCCCGCACACACACACACACACACACACAGAAGAAATTATGAGCATTGTATATGTAGCTGCTGCTTTGGGAATGGCTGCAGATACACGCAGCCCGAGCTAAGATCAAGGCAAGTCGCCAAGCTATTTATAGCACTCGCTTCCCTCTCTCTCTCTCTCTCTCTCGCTCTCGTTCTCTTTCTCTGCGATGGCGTTTGGAGGAGGAGCTGGTATGAATTATAAATAAGTATCTTTTCGCTATGCAGATGAGCTGCTAAATCTGTTCTGCAGACCATCTGCTGTCTCCATCATCGTCTCGTCGTCTCTTGGCATTTTTCACACACACACACACACACCCCATACCCCTTCTGTCGATCGCTGCACTTGGCACGCCGTGATGTCCAGCCACAGTGGCCAGTAGTCAAAGCTTTCAGCATTTGCATTTGCATTTTTCCAACGTATCCGCATCTGCATTCGTATTCGTATTTGTATCTGTATCTTTTTGCTAAAGTATCTGTATCTGCGCCTTGTGTAGCTCTTAATTTGCCATTGTCTGGCCGCGAAATTCTGTGAAAAATTCCAGACAACGATTTAAACAACAATCTGTTGCCTTGGCTACACTCAAAAAAAACAACAAAAAAAAAAATGAAAGCACTTGCATACGAAATATATATTATTATTAATTTTCTTTCTTCGCAAATCGACTGCCAATTTTTGCCAGTGTATATAAATTAGAAATTTCTTTATATATTTTAAATATGTATGGCATTTTTCTATTTTTTCTATTTTTTTTTTGCTATAGCAAATCGAGTGCCCAATTTTTGTCAGTGTAAGTTCTTGAGGCCTGAGTATTTCACTCTCTGCTCTGCTCTGTTCGCGTAGCTCCAAAATGTTCTAAGGTTATCAGATAATTTGAACAAATTGCCGAAAAAGAAGTTCGTGAAGGGTGGAGAGGGGAGGGGGGGGGGGGCGTGGAAAGAGGAAGCAGCCGATTGTTAAAAGACCGGAACTGCGACCCGATCAACTCGTATTGACAGCTTTTCACAGAGCGCATTTTGTATGTTTTATTATTATTATTGCTGCGGTTCGGTGCGGTTCGGCTTGGCGCGCGAGCGTGCCCCGCAACTTTATGATTTCCTCACTTGGATGCCCCATTTTGCATTTTATTGCGAGCAGAGAGGTGCCTGCCCCAGCCCCAGCCCCTGCCCCAAGCGGATCGAGATTGGACTGAAAAAAAGAAACATGATGAAAAATCAAGGTCTAAGCAGACTCACGGCTCGGCTGATCATTAACGTTGCATACAAATGTATCTGTAGCTGTGCGTGTAGATGTATCTATAGCTGTAGATGTATCTGTAGATGTTTCTGTAGATGTATCTGGAGCTGTTTCTTTAGCTGTATCTTTAGCTCTATCTGTAGCTGTAGCTGTGACTGTATTTGTATCTATAGTTGGAGCTGTATCTGGAGTTGTGGCTCTTCCTGTACTTGTATCTGTGGCTGTACCTGTGGCTGACAGGGAAGCTTGGAGTCAGCGGACGCGACGCCATTTACACAGCAACAGCGGTAGGAGTAACCAAGTTAATGTCTGCCAGCAATGAAATGACTGCAAGATGATCATCATCATGATGATCGTGATCGTGATGATGGTGGTGGTGCTGGTGATGACGACGCAGATGTAGACGCACTGAAAGCAAACGTTACGCTTGGTTAAAGATCATTACCGGCAGCAACAACAACAACAACAATGAAGACGATAACGACAGCGACAACAAACGACAACGGGGCGTCGTCAGCATTTGCCAAGGGGCAATGCAAAAGACCCAGACCAAGACCAAGACCCAGACCCAGACCAAGACCCAGACCCAGAGCCAGAGCCAGAGCCCGGAGACAGCGTAAGAGCCCGAGCAGAGCGGGAGTTATACGAGCCAAAAGCGAGCCTAGGCCCAAACAGCATACATTTTTTTTTTTTGGCATACCCTGGCAAAGTCTGAAATAGGGCATGCTGGAAGTACACAAAAGTAGGCGACAGGCTGTCGAAGGCAAAGCAAAACTCAACTGCATGCACTGTAAGATGCAAAGAAGAGAAGCAGGCGAAATGTGGTGTAGAAAAACGACAAAAGAAGGGAAAAGGAAAAAAGAAGGTCGCTGGTTCAATTCGAGGTTTGAACCAGTTGTGGGCCTAGCTGTTTATTAAAAGACTATTGAGGCTAGTTCGGCTGAATCTTTAGACTCGAGATTGATTTGAAAGCACAAATTTAATGCCAGGCTTGAACCGCCAAAGTTCAAACCCAACTTGCTTAATGCAAATGCGTATATATTACAATGTAAGCAACAATCAGCAGAAGGCAAATACACACTATCAGATACCCATTACTCAACCTGAACCTGACCGTCTTTGGAAATCGGAGAGTTTGGGCTGGCAAACTTGGCTGTGCCTGAACCTGACTACAGTTGTTAAGCATTCCAGCTGATTACAGGGTAACTGCTAGTCGAGCATTCCGGCTTGTTCCATGCTGCACTTTTAATGGCGGTTGGCCCGATCTGCCGCGGCGCATCCCAAAAGTCAAGAAGAGAAAAAAACAAGAAGAGTTGAGAGCTCATGAGTGTCGACCACAATATGCAACTGCAGCTAAGCAAAGCTGCGCAGCTGACTGACGTTAACCAACACTGGTTGAGTGAGGGAGGAAGTAAGAAAGGGGCGGACTGGAAGGGGCGAGGGGGGGGGGAGTAGTTGACATGGGGAAATGGGCTGCTGTTGACTGCGTCTCTCAACGGCTCAACGATTTTTGACCAAGAGCAAGAGCAAGCGTCGACCTCTTGGCGGGCGGCTGCGACGCAGTCAGGCAGATCAGCGCGCACGCCAGAGCCCAGGGGCCAGACCTGCAAAGAAACATATTATATATATATTATATATATATATATATATATCTGCCCCGCATAGACCCCTAGCTGTAGATATTCTCGCATGCCATGCTCATCCTCCGACACAAGATGACGGATGTTCTCTCCTCTCTCTCGCTCTCTCCTCTCTCTCTCTCTCTCTCGTTTGCCCTCATTATCTGCAGCTTCTGTTGTCTCTCCCCTCTTTCTCCCTCTCTCCCTCTTACCCTCTTGCTTCGCTTTAGACTTTATTTTGTGGCCGTCGTTTCGCCCATTTCTGTTTCAGAGTCTGGCTCCGTTTTTTTGTTATTTCTGTTTTACATCAATGATCACTGAACCGTTTACGTTTTTGAACTGTTTCAAGGTCTGCTCCAGTCTGTTTTTTTTCCAGTTTTCAGCTTCTTTTGCTTCTTATTTATCTCTTTGTTTATGCCCTGTTCGCAAGCTGAAAGAGAGCATATTGGAGCATACTGTGCTTGTGTGGCTAAAAGGCAAGAAGTCGCCGTAAATATACTCTTATATTCGATAAGAGCTTATGTATGATATATGAAATATTTATAAAGATCGGACTCTCAGCACCGAAGTTAATCGAGAATGGGCAGAAGAAGTTGAGTGCGCAATTTGAGGCGTGTTTTTGTATAAATATATATAATATATGGTTGCAGGGTATCTTCTAGTCGGGCACTCTCGTCTGGAGCTCCCTTAAGTGTATTTCTCTGCTGAAACTCTTAACAGACTCGCCTTTGTTCTGCTCAACACCCTCTTATTATATAAGCTAGCGTATCGCATGTGGCTTTTGTCTGCTTGCGCCTCTCTCTGCGCTTCTCAGTCGAGTCTGAACTTTCTTTCGCTGTGGAAAGTGCCACTTGCTGAACCGTGTTAAACTGTGCTAAACTGTTAAACTGTTAAACTGTTAAGTTCAGCTGTGGCCGCGTTTTCCGATCGATTAGCGGTAAGCGGGGGCGGCTCCACTGACCAGTGGGTGGCAACTGGCAGCTTGTAACTGGCAGCTTGCAACTTGCAACTTGCAGCTTGTGGCAACTTCAGCAGCTCAAGCGGCAGCTGCCGCAGCGAGCTACCCCCGCGCAATGTTGCAGCTACAATTGTTGTTGCGGCAGGTGTTGCAACATCGTCGCCCTCTCCGGCTGCCCCTGCCCCTGCCCCTGCCTCTGACTTAGTTCCCTCTTCGGACTCGTGCTCATATTAGTCTGCCTCCCTTGCCCGCTTTGCCCTTCAGCTGCCGCCGGCGTCTTCGTCTCACGTGCATTTTTACATGGCATGCGATCACGAATTTAATGAGCGGCAACGTAATTGCTTCTTAATGGAAATTGGTCAAAGGAAACTGAAAATGAAAACGAAAATGAGTAGGAAAACGCAACGCTCAATGCTGGATGCGAAAAGCAGCGGCTCGTCAAACGATCCGGCGACAATTTCCAAAGAACTTGTCTGCAAAACCGAAAGTAAACGGCGATGCGAGGCCCACTGTGCAAGAAGAACGGCAAGCTATGAGGCCCACTGTGCAAGAAAAAGACTAGGCCCACTGAGCCAGAAGAAAGGCTGAACACACACACACACACACACACACACACACACACACACACACATGCTTGATTGACTGATTGATTGACTGAACATTCGATAAATTTTTATACCCTAAACCCATTGAAAATGAGTAAAAAACTTTAAGGGATAGAGTCGGAAAATGACGAACTCATTTCCTTCCAGTGCAAAAAAATATGCAATCGATTACACATTATCGATGTACATAATCGATAACTCACAGGAAATCGATAATAAAAAAAGCTCACAGCATTTAGGCGCTAGAGAGACCCAATCTAGAATATCTAGAATATGTTTCTGGGATATCTGGGATAAGTTAAATACCAAATTGGAAAAATGAGAAAGTAAGGATATCAATTTTCTTGGTGAAAATTCATGTAAAAAAGGTGCCCTAATTTCCCACTTCCATAACTCGGTCAAATCTTATCCGATTTTCATAAGGTTTTGGATTTTTCTCATGGTCTTGCCTCTAGATCAAATTGGCATTTAAATCTGACAACTTTTTTCTGGGTCCAAATTCATGTCAAAATGGTACCTTCAAATATCGCATGTATATGTAGGTCAAAATTTCCCATATCCATAACTCGGTCAAATCTTATCCGATTTTCATAAGGTTTTGGGTTTTTCTCATGGTTTTGCCTCTAGATCAAATTGGCATTTAAATCTGACAACTTTTTTCTGGGTCCAAATTCATGTCAAAATGGTACCCTCAAATATCCCATATTGCCCCCAAATATCCCATGTAGACATAGATAAAAGTTTCCCACTTCCATAACTCGGTCAAATCTTATCCGATTTTCATAAGGTTTTGATTTTTTCTCATGGTTTTGCCTCTAGATCAAACTGGCATTTAAGTCTGACAACTTTTTTCTGGGTCCAAATTCATGTCAAAATGGTACCCTCAAATATCCCATATTGCCCCCAAATATCCCATGTAGACATAGATAAAAGTTTCCCACTTCCATAACCGGTCAAATCTTATCCGATTTTCATAAGGTTTTGATTTTTTCTCATTGTTTTGCCTCTAGATTAAATTGGCATCTAAATCTGACAACTTTTTTCTGGGTCCAAATTCATGTCAAAATGGTACCTTCAAATATCCCATGTATATGTAGGTCAAAATTTCCCATATCCATAACTCGGTCAAATCTTATCCGATTTTCATAAGGTTTTGGGTTTTTCTCATGGTTTTGCCTCTAGATCAAATTGGCATTTAAATCTGACAACTTTTTTCTGGGTCCAAATTCATGTCAAAATGGTACCCTCAAATATCCCATATTGCCCCCAAATATCCCATGTAGACATAGATAAAAGTTTCCCACTTCCATAACTCGGTCAAATCTTATCCGATTTTCATAAGGTTTTGATTTTTTCTCATGGTTTTGCCTCTAGATTAAACTGGCATCAAAATCTGACAACTTTTTTCTGGGTCCAAATTCATGTCAAAATGGTACCTTCAAATTTCCCATGTATATGTAGGTCAAAATTTCCCATATCCATAACTCGGTCAAATCTTATCCGATTTTCATAAGGTTTTGGATTTTTCTCATGGTTTTGCCTCTAGATCAAATTGGCATTTAAATCTGACAACTTTTTTCTGGGTCCAAGTTCATGTCAAAATGGTACCCTCAAATATCCCATATTGCCCCCAAATATCCCATGTAGACATAGATAAAAGTTTCCCACTTCCATAACTCGGTTAAATCTTATCCGATATCCATAAGGTTTGTCTTTTTGTTCATGGCTTGGCCTCTAGATTAATTATGCATCTAAATCTGGCAACATTATTTACTGTTAAAATTCATCTTATAGCTATAATATATATAATACCTAGTTATAAGATATAATACCCAAGAAAATGATTGAATGTCAAAGTTTGTTAAAGTCGCAAATCAAGGAGCGCACTCTATGAAAATGCACAAGTTTTCGTTTCCCTTTGTTTTCGCATCACATATTTGCACTTGTGCATTACGCAAGAAGTTGGATATATGCAGACTGAGCTGCTTGTATAATTCTCCAGTAATTTGTAGAACCAGGGCTGGGGGCTGGTGGCTGGCTGGTCCGAGGCGTGTCTGTGGCACACATAAAATGTGACACGTAGCCGCAGATAGGGCTAGAAAATTGGGTAACTATTCTGAGACGCGAGACGAGAAGCAGCAGAAGAAGAAGAAGACGACGACGACGAGTGATAACCGAGCAGTACCCCAACCGAGGGGGGAAGGGGGGGGGGGGGTCTGACTGGGCGCCACATGAGTCGAAATGCGAGACAAAATTCGCAGACAGCAGGTGGGGGGAAGAGGGCTACTCTAATCGAGTAGGGGCACTCACGAATCGCTGAATAATAATTTTTTGTGCGTTCATCTGACATTGAGTCTCTATCCGAATGCTAAAATACTCTGCCAAGCCCAGAAACATTCCTTGTTCACAATTTCCTTCCAATTTCTAGAAATATCCTTTGAGTTTTTCAAGCATAACTCGAGAACTATTCAAGCTAGACACATCAAATTTGCTATGCAGTTAGTTGGATAGTATTCATAACTAAAAAACATTTCACTTTTCGGGAACATTTCGTTATGCGCCACGAAATTGGAAAAAGGCGCGTGCTCAAAGTTAGACGCTTGCACTTTGGTATACGCACATTTTTCCTCGTTATCCCTCAGCCCAGAGAATTGCCTTAAGATCGCGCCACAAACAGTCAAGTTACGCAAGAACAGATGTGTGCAGGGCAACTGCTAGTCGTGCACGCCCGACTTGAGCACACGCAAGTCAAGAGAAACACCTTCTAGTCTTGACTTCTTCACACACACACACACATATCTCCAAATACATCTATATACATCTATATATATATATATATATCTTCCCTTCAGCCAATCGATCGCTTATCGCTGGATGGCCACTCAGCTGGGATTACCAACTTGAAAAGGCCTAATATATGATGTTCTCTCTCTCTCTATATATATATATATATATATGCAGGGTATCATGTACTATATAATAGTTCGGCTCGTGTTTGTGCCGAATGCGATAAGCGGAGAGTGCAGCATGCCTGCATGCCAGGGGCGCGTTGTTAAAGGTGGCCAGGGGGGGAGGGGGTGCGGGTAGGGGTGGGTTAAACAATTGCAATTGCAATTGCGAGAAATAGAAAATTGAATTTGAACACGTCTTCCTGTTTTGACCAGCTCCATTACGTAACGCCGCCAGCTAGACGTGCGGCAGGTGAGTTCCAGATAACTCGCAACAGAAAATTTATGAAAATAAATGAGAGCCAGCCGATTGGCGAAAGAGCACGACTAACACATACCCTAAGGTCAGAATTGAGCTGCCATTGCAACTATTTCAGTTGGCCTGCTCAGGCTAGAGGTATACCCCATATTAATATTCATATTATTAAATAGAAATATGCTTCCTCCTCGACTTATTGAAATACTTTATTGCATAGCTTCAGTCGGATCTTTATGAAATTTTCAAGGCAGCATGATGTGTATGCATACCAAAGCGCAAGGTTCTGCCCTTAAGAAACTTTCTTTTCTCTATAAATGCTGGGAATTATCTGGGAAGTACGTATCCAAAATGTGAACTACTCTCAATTTGTATATGCCATACGAGTCTCTACATACCAAGTTTCATGCACATAGCTCTCATAGTCCTTGAGCTATGCTGAAGAAGACATGTATCGAAATCGATATTTATCGATATTATGAAAATGACAGCAAATATCAGGCAACATTTAAGGATCTGTCTACCTTGAATATACATATATTCCAAATGTCGAGTCTCTAGCTTTTGTAGTTTCTCAGTCCGATCTAATACAGATCCAAGATCAAGATTATATATATTTTATGGCATCGGTGAAGTTTCCATCTGTCTTTTTCTGAGTTTTTCATAATTTTCAATAGGTTCCACAACGATTTCCAATCGGAATCGAATTGGAAAGCGATGCAGTGGAATTGCACAAAGCAGAGAGATAAAGCATAGGCGCATTTGCCCTCCCACTCTCTTTCTCTCTCTCTCTCTCTCTCTCTCTTTGTTGTATACTCATACGCATTGTTGCCTTAACTGGAACACAGCAGGCGGGCAGTCTGCGAGATTAGAGCGTTATGCTAATACGTCTAATACGAAGGCCCCTCTCTCTATCTCCATTCGCCTTGGTCGAGTTACCGAGTTGGTAATGCTATCAGCAAACAGTTTCATTGATTACCAACACACACACACACACACACACACACACTTGTGTGCTTTGAATCTTGCGCAAGATGTGCGTCCAGCTGAAAAAGTACAGTTGCGTTTCGTGTGCCACACCCAAAACATACCCTAACCTTACTTTAGCCTCGATACGTGGCCATCTGGAATGTGAAACTGAAATCAATATGAGCACGGCTAGCATGAGGCATGTGAAGAAAACTGTTTTAACTGTTTTGATTGATTGATTGACTGACTGGCTGATTGACTATCTGACTGATGATCAACGCACCGTAAGAGCCGGAAAGCTGAGGCATGTGTGAGAATATATATCTGTTTTAACTGATTGATTGATTGACTGATTGACTGACTGATTGATGATCCACGCATAGCTCTAGCCGCAAGAGCTAGGCATGTGCGAGTCTATGTCTCCACAAAGAAAACTATTCTAACTAACTGATTGACTGACTGATTGAATGACTGATTGACTGACTGATTGATGGTCCACGCATAGCTCTAGCCGTAAGAGCTAGGCATGTGCGAGTCTATGTCTCCACAAAGAAAACTATTCTAACTGATTGATTGACTGACTGATTGACTGACTGATTGACTGACTGATTGACTGAATGATTGACTGACTGATTGACTGACTGATTGAATGTCTGGTTGATGTTTCTCGCCCACTGCTCAAAATCTGTAAAGCTAAACTTTTCACAAAAATTTAATTTGTCATTCGAATTCACAACTTTTCACCTACAAGTACGGAAAAAAAGTGGAAAACAGTTGCTTAATATTATTTTTTGTTTATCAATCTACAATCAATCAATCGAATCGACAAAACGTTCGAAGATCTATGCAAGAGCAAGAGGAGCAAGAGCTAGATAACATTATTCCAAATTACAAAAATGGTCGAAACACGATTGAATATTCCTTATTCTTAACAGATTCGCTTTGTAGTCATTTCACAACTCCAAATCCACGGAACTGGGTGGAAAATTTGGTGTTTAGTTCGTCGCGCTTTTAAAACAGAATTGCCCAAGTTTACATTTTAAACAATTTCTTGCTTCACAAAGTTTTCATAATGAAACCCAATTAATAATGGTATATTTTTGGTATTTTCTTAAAGTACATTCTTGTTAATCATTTCGATCTGCCAGCGAAATTTAGAGTGTATATTTTGTGATTAGTTTGTCCACGTTTTAGCTCGTATTCCTCTCACTTGCTCTGATAAATAATCGCGTTCTAAGGTTCCATAAAGAAATATCAAACGGCAAAATGGCAAAATATCAAATACCAGAAGCCAATTGTCAGGAACATTGACAGCAGCTGCTGATGAGAAATCACACCTCAGGTGCGATTGTGTAGGTGTGCAGGTGTGTGTGTGTGTTTGTGTGTGTGTGTGTGCTAGGTGCACTGCCTCGCCCGGGCACAAAAATTGCTGCGCAGCTTCGCTAATCTTGAGGCTTGACGCAGGGGCAGGAGGGCGTGTTGGGGTGGGACGGGTAGGTGGGCAGCTTTTGACTGTCGATTAGATAAGCGCCGCACATCAAAGACGCCAAACGATGGAGCAACAACAACAACAACAACAACAAAAGCAGCAGCAGCAGCCGTTCAATCATTTGCGATTGATAAGCAAAGGCAAAGGAGGCCAAGCAAAGCTGACCAAAGGCAGTTGCCCGGTGCGGGGAGAGTAAAGCAAACCCCCCGCCCCCCCCCCCCCCCCTCCTTCCCGCCCATCATTTTGGCCATGACAAAGCGAATGAAAAGTGAAGCGAAGCAACAATTGCTCGCAGCTATTGTTGCTGCTGTCGTCGTTACGTTGCGCGACAGCAACATGCAGCAGCAGCAGCTACACGTACTTGCAGATACAGATACACACACACACACACACACACACACACACACACACATGTCCACACAGAGACACACAGACATGCATAAATATTTTTAACTATTTATGGTTATTACGCGTCGTTAGCGTGTTTTATTTTTAAAAATAGACCAAAAACGGCGACGGCGACGACGACGACGACGCGGCCAGCGATGACGTCTACGTAATCAGACCACAGGCCATGGAAATTTGGGAAAAACTGGGAAAATGGCAAAGGAAAGTCGAACAAATGTGTGGCGCAGCAATTAGGCAAGTGGCCAGGGTCAAGGACGACAGTGAGAGAAGCGGAGAGGGAGGGGTAGAGGGAGAGTGGGAGAGAGAGAGAGAGAAAGATAATGAGAAAGTTAAGAACAAAGGCAGATGGAGAAAATAAATGGAGAGAGAGAGAGAGAGAGAGAGAGAGAGAGAGAGAGAGAGAGTGAGAGAGAGAGAGAGAGAGAGAGAGAGAGAGAGAGAGAGAGAGAGAGAGAGAGCGAAAGCAAAACAAAGAGAATAGTGCTAGAGGAAAAGAGACGTTTAGAGAGAGAGAGAGAGTGAAAAAAAGAGAGAGAAAGAGAAAGAGATACAAAGACACATTGAGAGAAAAGCATGGAGAGAGAGAGAGAGCGAAAAATGTTAGCGAGAGAGAGATAAAACGGAACGAGGGAAAGAGAGAATTGAGAGAAAAGTAGAGAATTGGGCAGGCGGAGAGAGAGAGCGACATAAAAGAAACAGAAAAGACAGACAGGAGAGAGAGAAAGAGAGAATTGAGAGAAAGGTACTTAGAGAAACAGAAGACAGAGGAAGGCAGAGAGAGAGAGAGAGAGAGAGAGAGAGAGAGCGACAGAGAGAGAGAGAGAGAGAGAGAGAGAGAGAGAGAGAGAAGGGATTGAAGGATAGAAAGACAGAAGACGTCATTGAGGAAGTTTCCCTCTAGAGAAATTTAGAGAATTGTAAGAAAGAGTCACTGGCAGAGAGATGGAGAAAATGAGAGAGTGAATATGCGAAAAAGAGAGACGGAGACCGAGACAGAGTGTGAGCGACAAAGAAAGAGACCGTAAGAGCGCGTCTAACATGGAGAAAGATAGCAAAATTTATATATATAAATAAATGGGGGTATTCCCGCTAGAAATGCTCTCGTATATTTTCGATTATGTGTGTGCCAAATTGTTATGTTAATAACTTTTTAATAAGTATCAAATGAATTACTTAATTGTGCCAAAGCGTTAGTAATTGATTTATAAGTAATAACCGCTTTATCGATAAGCCTAATCACTTGTTATCGATTGTAACTATAGTGAATGCTCTGCTAACCGGCGATCCTCTTAGCCGGACAACCCTCTTGAACGCATAAGTTCCCTCAAGCCATTTGCTGTATGTGGTCAACCTCTAAATACGTCCGCTAAATGGGGGTGATTCGTTTACTCCTCTTAAGCGGACACGTATAGCCCGATTAAGTAACTAAACTAATAGAATTGCCAAGCACTCGTTTGCAACTATTGTTATCGATTATTGTCATCGATAAAAATATTGTTTTCTCACATAAGAGAATATTTAATCTTTATAATTTTTTTAATCACAAAGGTTTCACATATTTTGAAATTTAAATTGCTTCGTAAATTGTTATCGATAACAGGCTATTATTGCTATCGATAAAAATAAAAATTAGTTAGGACAAAACTATGTAAAGGCTGAATACCTGGATTAGTCCAAGCTTAAAGATTCACACACACACACGTTTTTCAGCAATTGTTATCGATAACAAACAAGTATGATTTCGATTAAATGTCAGTTAATCGATAATTGCTATCGATAACATGCGATTGTTGTTAGCGAATAAATGCGAAACTGTATTTTGAAGAAAAACAAACCATATAAAGGCTTAAAGCCTCGATTTCTATACAATTCACTTTCATAAGTCGATAATTGTTATCGATAAAAAATGATTATTGCTATCGATAAAGCATATGCTGAATAGCATATCATATTGACTGGAGAAGTCGCTCGCTCTCTCTCTCTCTCACCCTCTCTCTCTCTCTCTCTCTCTCTCTCGCTGTCTCTCTCTCTCTCTCTCTCTCTCTCTCATATAAATTTATTTGTTAAGCTTCTTTTCAATAAATAAATAATCTATTACTTAAGGCTCTTAGCATTAAGTACTAAAGGCAAAGCCGAAAAGTACCAAAAGTGCGTGCATTCCTTGAGACTGGCTAGGCGTGTTTTCTTTTAAGCGAAGCATTTTCCACTATAATCAACTTTCCCTACAGCTTCATTATAAAAAGCCCAATCTCCGGGCTCAGAACTCGAAGACGAAAAAGCTCCAAAAAATGTAAAAGAGAGAGAGAGAGAGAGAAACGAAAATCGGGCGAAAAACAATGAAAAAGAAAATGTCACTGATAGTTAATTAAAAAACAATTTAAACAAATTAGAGCTGAAGATGGAGACAGAGACATAAACAACACGAGTAAAACAACAAACAACAACAACAACAACAAACAACAACACGAAAGAGAACAAAAGATGACAACGGCAACAACTCTGAAATAATACGTAGAACGCATTAACAAAACGCAAAACGCAAAAAACCGTAAAGCTGGCGACGAAAATTTAACAAATTTTCCAAAAAAAAAACAACAAGAAGACAAAAACAAAAAAAAATAATACAAGCAGCAGCAGCAGCAACAACAATAACAACAAGCCGCCACACGCTCATTACAATTCAATTGAAGTAGCGACAGCGGCGTTGACGTTGACGTCGACGTCGACAAACTTACGACGACGCGACGCGAGGCGACGCGACGCGAAGCGAGGCGAAGCGCGGACGCGTTCAACGACATTGCCGAAGAAGAAAAACCAAACAGCAGCAGCAGCAACAACTCAGGTGTAATCAAAGCGCATAGCCAGCCACCGCAGCAGCAGCAGCAGCAGAGAGCGAGAGAGAGCGCGCGCGTGAGCGAACGCATACATGCGCATGGCGCTCACACAGATAACTCACATAGATACGGACTCACTGAGAGAGCGCGCGAGAGCGAACGCCTGAGAGCGACAGCGCTGCTCGCGTCGTCGTCGTCGCATCTTGCGCAGCAGGAACGCTGATAAATTGCCGCCTGGCAATTGGGCAAAGCGAGCGACGCTGACGTCGACGCAGACGTCAGCCGCGGCAGCAGCAGTAGCAGCAGCAGCAGCAGCAGCAGCAGCAGCCGTTGCTGCTGTTTCCTTCTCGTTTCGTTTCGTTTTGCTTTTGCTTCCTTTTGCCATTGAGATTTGTTCTCGTGTCGGTGAGGTGGGGCGGCAGCGGCAGCGCAGCCTGCTGTGTGTCTCTTTGTGTGCGTGCGTATGTGTGTGTGTGTGTACGTGTGTACGTGTGTGAACCAACCACAGCAGCCTCTCGGCTGCTGCTATCTCTGTCTCGGCGGCTGCTGCTGCGCAGGACCGACCATTTATATGGCCTGCATGCATGTGTGGGTGTGTGTGTGTGTGTGTGTGTTTGTGTGGCTGTGTGTATACATCTCTGCCTGCGCCGCGTGACTTGCGTTTTTGTGATTCGTTTGCTCTTTGGTTGGGCGCTGGGCGCTGCTCTTGGCCTCTGCTCTGCTCTGCTCTGCTCTGCTCTGCTCTGCTCTGCTCTGCGCATTGATTTTTCTGCCCCGGGGCAGATACACAGCATAATGTGCGATTAGTCATAGCTAATGTACATATGCCTGTATGTGTGTGTGTGTGTGTGTGTGCGTGTGTGTATATATAACGCACACGCCCGCATTTAGTCAACGAACCACAAAACAGTCGCAGCCGCAGCTGCAGATACATTTGCAACAACAGCAGCAGCAGCAGATACATTTTATCGATTTTGGCTTTTGTAGCTGTTGTTGTTGTTGTTGTTGTTGTGGTTGTTGTTGCTGCATCCAGCAGCAGGCTAAGCCAGCCGCTGTTTTCGTTGTTGTTGCCAGATGAAATCATGCGGGCGGGCGGCAACTGGCCAATGACAACAGCAACAGCAGCAACAACAACAACAGCAACAGCAACAACAACAACAACAACAACAACAACAACAACAACAACAACAACAACAACAACAACAACAACAACAACAAGAGCAGCGCCCGCAGAGATGGGCCGTTGTGTTGTGGCTGTGTTTTTTTTTTTTTGGGCGGCGGCTGCCTCATCCACCCCTATGTCTGACACCGCCCCTCCAGCTCACCCACCCCACCCCCCTCCAGTTTTGGTTTGTTATGTACAATTCTCAGGGTTTTGGTTGCCTGGCAACACTTGTGTATCTGTATCTGCAAGATACACACACATACACACACGCAGAGAGAGTTATGGAAGCAACCCCCGAGACAAAACGATGTTATCCCCATTTGGGTGTCCCCTCCCCCCTTCCAAAAACCCACCAACTGCGATTTTTGTTGCTGTTTGCGGCTCCTCTTCAGTTGGTCAGGCCTGACGCTGTGGGAATTGGTAGGATGGAAGGGTGCAGTGGTGGTGGGGGCGGAGGAGTGGGGGTGTTTGAAGGTAAAGAGACTGAGCCAAAGCATACACTGCGCAACAAAATGTTGACCATAAATCCAGTCAAGGGCAGAGTTATATTTATCTGATAGACTTAGCTATATAGCTTTTTTTTCAGTTCCCTTGGTCCCCTTTATTCTTATCAAAAATTGATATCTTCGCTTCAATACAATACAATCGCTCTGTATTCATATTAAATATCTGTAATCATATTAAAATGCAAAAATTCTAATTCTCAAAATCAAATTTTGCTTTAAAAAACAAACACAAGAGTGCTTCGACTAGAAGATACCCTAAGTCCAGCCCTTAGAAGCTTCTAGCTCTTATTTACAAATACATATATACACAGACACACACACACACACACACACACAGCTGCTGTGCGTCTTCCCTTCTTGCTTTTGCCTCACACCATAAGAAATCTAGTCTTGCATAACTTCGGTCTTCATGATCCGATCCTTAACAAATTCTCAGCGCTTAAATATGGCATACTAAAGTTTCAATATCCCAAAGCGCAAGGCTCTAAACTGTTTTCTTCTTCAGTTGCTTCGTTCTGCTTGTAACTCATAATAACTAGCCCAAGTTTGTCGCTCAGTGTAGAATCAATAGACTGTCAATGCAGATATGACAGTCGTTCAGCTGTGGGCCAGATGAGGAGCTCTTTTCGGTCTCCTGAGGCAGTGGCCATTAATAATGCGTTGGCTTTTTATTGATTTTGCAGCCGGGCCAAAGGAATAGTCATCGGGTTCGGGAATTGAAATATGGCCGCGGCCTGGCTGAGCTATGTGGCTGAGGAGCATGTTTAATGTGCCAACAATTGGACAATTACATAACAAGTTTAGCTGGAAACAGTTTACGACCCAAAAACCTGGACAGCAGCATGTCCAACACACGCACACACACACCCACCCACACACACACACACACACGCACATCAGACTTATCGATAGCGTAATTTGGCCTATTAACGAGACGAAACTAAAGCTAACAAGAACGAACGCGGGCAGGTCGAAGTTTGAATACCCTAGATAATAAATGAATTTAGTTTTTAGCTTAGTTTTCCTTCTAAAAGCCATATGATATAGCAGACATATAAATGAGAGAGAGAGCTATAGCATAGCTCGACCGATTCTGACTATATTATATAGAAGTTGGATAAGAAGTTGCTCTGTGGAAGGAAACATTATAGAACTCGTAAGTGCAGAGTTTGCCTTGCCTTGCCTTAAAAATGAGCCCAGGCAAAGTTGACTTTGAAACTGAGAGACTTGCTCACTTGGAAGCACACAGACAACTCAATATCTGATGCAGATTAAGAATATATATATATCCCTATATATACTAAAGAGTCTGTTAAATTTTCATCTGTGCCTTATACAGCTTGCGACAAAGCTGTAATACCCCAAGCAAGGGCATAACAATGCTGGGCGTACGATTACGAGTGTATATATATGCATATAGAAAGAGAGGGAGAGCGGGAGAGCGGGGGAGAGGGGCAGAGTGCGAGATATAGTACGTTTATTTTGGCACTGATATCGACTAAATACGTAGAGCCCCCATTGTGAATCATGCGTTGAGTCAGAGGCCTAGCTGGCGACAGGAAGTGTGATCCCCAAAATGTGATCACCGATGCGAGCCATGGCCCAAAAGACTCGGATAGATATACTGAAAGATATATGTATAGATATCTATATATATATATATATATGTACGGGAAGCAGAAGGTATCACGCGCTGCGGCCCGAGTCGCTCGGTGGGCTTAAAAATCGTTTACAGCGTCTTTAGGGCTAAGGCCCGAGACGGCAGATAGATAGAGATACTTTTTTTGGGCTTTGCCAGGCTCAACGAATGGCGACACGGCCTGTGCGAGTGTGCGTGTCTGTGTGTGTGTGTGTGTGTGTGTGTGTGCTGTAAGCGTATTACAAATAGTGAAATACTGAATTACTATCTTGGTCATAATATATCTGTTATCTCTGCCTGGCCAATAGATCGATAGATCGAGACAGCCGCCTCTTACGATTGAAGATAATCGTGCGATACACTGCACGAAATTCACCTTGATTTGTGCCAAAGAATTTCAACATAAGACCGAATCAAATATGATTTCCAAACTTTGTTTAATAATGATTTAGCTAAAAATGTTCGCTTTCATCTGCATGTGCAGCGCACGACTTGTAAATACCCTGTATCCGAAATACAAGCTCCGCAATAATTTGTTTAGCTCTGCAACTGTGCTTCTTCTTTCTTCACGCTATAAAAATGCGTTCAGTGTGCTTGTTAATACAATATTCAAGATATTTTGGAAGCCATAAAAAGTATGAATATCTCCCTAAGAAGATCTGCTCTTTTTCCTCGAATTTACGGCTGACGTAATCTATTCTTGATCTGCGTACAAGAACTTTAATTCCATTTTGAGCTGCTATTTTTCGATATTTATCGATATTTCGAGAAAAATCGATATTTTAACATTTTTTGGACCTATCGATATATCGATTTTGAGAACACACATATATTAATCGATTTTTGAACCTATCGATACTTATCGATTTTGGGAACACATCGATATTTATCGATTTAACGAAACAAATCGAGATATAACGATTTTTCGTACCTATCGATACCTATCGACATTGGGAACACATCGATATTTATCGATTTTGGGTAAAATATCGATATTGATAGATTCAATGAAATCGATATTTATTGGTTCGTGGTATTATTCTTGATATTAATTGATGAAGATATATATCGAGGAATCGATCAAATATGTAACGAAATCGATAAAAACTTATATAAATATTATGGATCAAACGACTTTTTGGCATTTTATGAATTCTAGGAAACATTTTGAATAGACATTATTTGTTAGTTTGGGAAGTAAAAGCTTGTTTCCAGTGCATCTCCATAAATTCATATGGCCAAGTGGGAAATAGTGCGGTCCCCATAAAATTGGCAAAGGGCGGGCGCGGCGGAGGAGGCGGGGCGAAGAGCAGACGCATCGACAGAGTGCATTAGAAATTGTTTATACAACGTTCCATATATCTTGAACATATAATCGGGCACGTGACACGATTTTGCGGGCCAATCGATTGGGCGCTATGCCTCTTAAAAAAAAAAACCAAAACCAAACAAAAACAAGTAAGAGGCTCTAGTCGGGAGCTCCCGACTAGGGGATACCCTGTACCCTCTTCTTCCAACAACAAATGCATATATATATTCTGTTTTAGAAGCAATATGTTTACCAAAATTGCCCAAAAAACAGGATATCGATATCGTTTTTATCGATTGCTCTGAAATGGAGTAAGTTATCGATTATCGGAAACAAGCTCGATCTGCGCATGCCCTAGGAGCATCTACATCTCAAATTTCAAGTCTCTTATAGGTTCTGAGATCCTTGCGTTCATACATACAGACAGACGGACGGACAGACAGACGGACATGGCTAGATCGACTCAGCTATTGATGCTGATCAAGAATATATATACTTTATGGGGTCGGAGATGCTTCCTTCTGCCTGTTACATGCATTTGGATTTTGCACAAATACAATATACCCTTATACCCAGTTTTAATGGGTTTAGGGTATAAATAGAAAACTGAGCCAATGTGTGGCAATGGGGCCCCCACAATAAAGATAAAAACATGGCACCAAGGCGAAACGGAATACGGCCACGATTCGACACATCATTGCGGACCAAACGATACGATCCGATGCGATAGGTTTACCGTTACGAAAAACCCGATCGTGGCAAAACCCCAGACCCTCCATAGATATATAGTTCTCTATATTTGTGGGTTCCAAAGTGCGCCCGCGCCCAAGCAATAGATCATTGTTCAGTTTCGGTCTCTTGTCAAGATCTGCACTCTCCGCTGCCTCCAATGCTATAGACGATCCAACCAAGAAGGGGGCCGCGACGTCGGCGAATTTCTAGAACTTCAAGCGCATTTGCAGCAACAGAACCCCAGACTTATCGCTAATGATGATGGATCGTGAATTTGAGATGATCGATGATTTTGCCAGGCGATAAGCGTACCCAACCAAACCCAAACCCCAAACCCCAAACCCAGCCCAACTGTGCACTCAACACTTTTCACCTACGTCTGCGGGCGGCTACGGGAAATCGAAAGGGGAACGGGGCGGATACATAACTGTGTGTGCTCTTGAGATTTAAGCCCACGGCGACGACGACGACGACGATGATGATGGCTACGTCGCCTGATATCAGGGCCAGGTGAGTTTCTGTTGTCGTTCGCTGTCGCTGGGGTTTTTGGTGCGTATCATAATCTTTTTTTTTTCCTATATATATATATATTGGTATACAGTTGCAAGGGGTATGACAAATTTGTCACGAAATGTGCAACAGTAGAAGAAATCTTCGATTCCAATAAATATACATATATATATATATATGTTTAGGAATGCTCGCAGAATATATATGTATATATATATATATATATTCAAAATATATTCTTTATAATCGTATACCTTATTCCTGAGCTAACCCAGAAAGCAAATCAATTTATATGTCTTATTTGCTAGGAAATATATTGCTTGGGAATTCTTGAAGAATATATTGATCAGAAAACAATTCCTTAAGAATTCTTTAGTTTTGAATTCATTGCGGATTCCTTGGGAATATATGCCTCAGGTAACTATTCCATTCTATATGTACTTTGTGGGCTCGGATTTGCCTCCTTCTATCTTCTATCTTCTAAAGAATATATATTCCTAAAGCTATCTTGCTGAGACCTTGCATTGCTTTCATTCTAGCAGAGATACGAATCTTCATGCTCCATTCTCTATTCTACCTGGAGTCAAGGGCTATTTAATGGGCTAGACGAGGCGTTAATCCCTTTGACAGTCCGATATCACCTGCCCCTTCTAGTCTCATTCTTAACTTTTTCACGGCCTTCTTTTACTCTCTGCTTCTTGCAGAAATCGTTTGAATGGAAATTACGTGGGCAAGGGTATTCGATCTTCGGCAAGCTGTAAATCATTGCTAGTTATTTTTATTATATTGTATTTTTTGTGTGGCTTTTCTTTAAGAATCAAATTGAATCAAATTGAATCGCGTCAGCCAGAGACGTTTGCTCACCCGTTATCTATTTATTCTTGATAATGTTACCTACTTACATAAACGCACACTCATTCACACTGTGATTCGACTTTGGCTTATTGCCCGATGTTCGATACGATTCGACTTTGTTTATACCCTAAACCCATTCAAAATGGGTATAAGGGTATATTGTATTTGTGCAAAATCCAAATGTATGTAACAGGCAGAAGGAAGCATCTCCGACCCCATTAAGTATATATATTCTTGATCAGCATCAATAGCCGAGTCGATCTAGCCATGTCCGTCTGTCTGTCCGTCCGTCTGTCCGTCCGTAAGAACGCAAGGATCTCAGAACCTAGAAGAGCTAGAGACTTTTTGATGTAGATGCTCCTAGTTCCCGCGCAGATCGAGTTTGTTTCCGATAATCGATAACTTACTCCGTTTCCAAGCAATCGATAAAAATCGATATCGATATCCTGTTTTTGGGCAATTTTGGTGAACATATAGCTTCTAAAATAGAATAGATATATGTATTTGATGTTGGAAGAAGAGGGTTCAGGGTATCCCCTAGTCGGGAGCTCCCGACTAGAACCTTTTACTTGTTTTGTTATTGCCACAGCGATCCACAGCTCTCGGCCAGATCAAGATCAGAGCGGAGACACGTCGATGATATCGGATCCGAAATGAAATTTCGTAAGCGCAAAACATGTTATGGACCCAGTTTCATATAGTTTCCAAGTTTCCCCGACTCTTCGACTGCCATTTGCTGCCTTCTGCTACCTCTTGGGATTTCTATTTCATTGGCTCTTTCTATTATCTTCCTCTTGCTCCCACTCCCACTCACTCTCTCTGCCACTCTCTCTCTCTCTCGCTCTCTCTCTCTCTCTCTCTTTATCTACTTCTTATACAATTTCGTACTTTATGGCGTCATTTTCGATTATAAACTTTAATTATGAATTTTATTCTCATCCATTTTCTTGCCATCCTTACGTGCTCCTTTCAAGTTTTCCTTCACTCTACTTCATTTATTTTCTTTGCCCCTATACTTTCTTTTCTTTTGTTCTGAGTATTTCCGCTTATTGAAAGTTTTCTTAATTTCTTGCATTTTTCTTTCCTTTGCTTATTCTTAACTGTTACGAACTTTTTTCTACTTTTCCTTTGCTCTTCTACATTTGTTTTATTTTCCTGCCTTGCCCACGTTCTCTTCACTTCCCTTTTGTTGTCACGTCCTTAACTTTTCTGCCGCACTTCTTTCTTCTCGCCAACTTCCCGCCCCCCCCCCCCCCCCCCCCCCCCCCCCCCCCCCCCCTTTAACTACCTAACAGTCTCCTCTCATTTACTCACCTCCCCCTCTAACGAACTCTTTCTTCTCTCATCGCATTGTTTGCTTAGTTTCGTTTACTCAATTTTGCGCCCCATGGCAATCGTGGTGTCACCCAGCCCCCCGACCCGCTCCAGGCAGAGCTCGTGCCGCCGGCTGGTCCTAACGGTCGGTCGGCGGTTCGCTTCGTAGTTCGAACCATCGAGCACCGAGCGGGAACCACCCTCGCCGCATTGCCGCCAACTGATTGAATATTCATGTGTTTTTGTGTGTACAATAGTCATGGCAACTATCTTTATTTTTATGTATCCGTATCTGTCTATCTGTATCTGTAGCTACACACATGTCTCCCTCTCTCTCCCCCTCTCTCTCTCTCTGAGTGTGTGGGTGTGTGTGTTAGGGACAACACATTAGGAAACAACGGCCGACACGCGCTCTTAAATGCATCTGCGTGTGTTTTTTACCCGTCCGTCGTGTGCATATTTACCTCCTTCTCCCACACACTTCTACAGGCTACAGGGTATGCCGCATGCAAACCTCGATAACATATCAGATATCCTTAGCTAGGTTTTCGTATGTTAAATCTGTCTCGATTTCCCTAAAATTGAAAAATAATTCATGTCTCACCCAACGCTTGGCTTATGCCATATTTGAGCTCGATAACTTTCATCAAGATCGGACTTTAAGCACCGAAGTTATTCCAGACTAGATATCTCATAGTGTGGGATAGTAGGAGGGGCAGCTGTAGGGTATTTCCTAGTCGTTCATGGCCGCCTAGAGCACGCCCAACTAGGTTTTTTATTAGCCAAATAAAATATTTACTCAGCGCGTGAGAAGCGAACGCAGAGCTCAAGCTCGAGCCGCGAGCACTGTTTGCCCAGTTCCCAATTGCAATGCCGAATGCCAAATGCCACGGAGGAGGAAGCGTGGAAGCGTGGAACTGTTGTCCCGCAGCCGGCTGCCAGTTGGAAGGGAGCTGCTGCCAGTTATCTGAGCCCAGGCTCGATGTGGATGTGGCTGCAGCTGCGGCTGCTGTTGGTGGTTGTCTCCCCGAACAGCTGGAGGAGGCAGGAGGAAGGAGGAAGGAGAACGGAGGATGGGCTGCACATTGGAAATGTAACCGAAACTGGGAATTCATAGCAACCTCTGGGTATCCATGTTGCCGTGTATCCGAGTATCCGTGTTGCCGTGTATCCGCTGTATCTTTTATTTGAACTGATTAAATTGTTGACACAGCGCCGATTGACGGCAGAGACGCCCCTTTGCGCGTCATCGGAGCGGCCTAGCAGAACACACCTTGTTGCCAATGTTGTTGTCAAAGCTGTTGTCAATTGTCGTTGTTGTTGTTGTTGGCCAGGTAATCAATACCCAAATGAGCAAAGCGAGCGCCTCGCAACGCACCTCTGTTTGCACTCAGATGAGTTATCACACATCTCTCTCCCCCTCTCTATTCCTCTCCTCTTTTTTTTCGGGTTTTTCAGTTGACTGGCAAAATAAACCCATTAATAATATGCACAATTGATGTAACTCTTTTGAAAAGTGGACTTGAGTCCATCTCCAACTCGTTTTCTATTCTTTTTTATGGTCTCATCTGAGAAAGGAAGAGAGCGTATTTTGCATTCTTGCCCGTATCAAGTTAACATATGTATTTCACAAGAGTTTTTAAGTGAATTTCCATGCATTTTCCACACCTGCGAGTGGAATTCCGTAAACCTCTGAAACACATATTCAATTTGTTGGACTTCGCAAAGGGTTTGGCTCCCATTTTCCACCCCACCTTTGAGTTCTTTTAAACTGAGTTTGAAGCATTTTGGTAAACAAATCTCGCCAATTTTCCACACCTACGCGTGGAATTTCTTAAAGTATTGTGCACTTTCCACACCTTAGGTGGTAGGATTCTCTCCTTTTTATCAGATCCCCAAACTCGACTCTATGGGAAATTCATTCTAGAATAACTTTTGTGTTTATTGCGCGATCTCTGTGAAATTCGCAATGCTTAAAGATGACATTCAAGTGCGTTTAGATATCTTATCTAAACCTATTCTATACCTTCTTTTCAGTAAAGTGTTCAATATATACTTTATTTACCCCCAGCTTAAGTCAGCTCAGGGAATTTCAAGTCCTTTTCTGCCCCTTTGAAAACCCGAATCGATCCATGAAAAAGATGATTGCCAGTAAATTATTTCAAGCTAGAACTCAATAGAATCCAAGGCCAATTTGGCAAGGACTTGCCAAGTTATCTACTCAAAGATGTGAGTTCATAGGCAAAGTGCTTGACCAGCTGAAGAGCTAAGACTTGATAATTATGTGGCCAACTGCGTTTTATAGTTCAATAAACTGAGGAGCAGCAGCAGCAGCAGGGATCATTGATCCAGGCCTAGCTGTTTTATAAGGCAGAATGCGACCTCCGACAGACTGGCCGGCATGTCCTGTGTCCAGTGGCCAGTGTCCTGTGTCCAGTGTCCTGGCAGCCGTTGAATGAACTGAAACAATGAGGGATGAGCTGGTGGCAACAGCAGCTTCTTTCCCTGCCTTGCCCTTGTTCCACTTGTTCACCTTTTGTACCTGTTTCTGTTACTCTCTTCCCTTTGACATGGTCTTAAATAGGGTATATTGTTTCTGTGCCAAGTGTACGTAACATGCAGATGGAAGTATTTCAATTAGGTATATACATACATATATTCCTGATCTGGTCAAGGAGGCGAGTCGATCTCGTAGACAATAGCTGCGGACTGGCAGCTATAAATATAAATTCTCAATACGCTCAACGAGCTTAACATATTTTTAACATATTCTTAACATATTCTTAACATATTCTTAACATGTTCTTAACTTATTCTAAACGTATTCCCAGCATATTCTTAACATGTTCTTAACAGGTTCCTAACATATTTTTAACATTTCTTAGTATATTCTTAATTTATTCCTAACATATTCTTAACGTATTCTTAACATATTCTTAACATATTCTTAACATATTATCTACATATATTATAACATAATCTTATCATGTGCTTAACATATTCTTAACATATTCCTAACATATTCTTAGCAGATTCTTCACATATTCTTAACCTATTCTTAACATATTATCTACATATATTATAACATAATCTTAGCATGTGCTTAACATTATCTTTACATATTCCTAACATATTCTTAACAGATTCTTAACATATTCCTAACATATCTTCCCCTATTTCCATTGTATCGATAAAAATCGATTTTCACTCTTCGTGTTTTTTAGTATAATTCGAAGACTATAAAAGCTACATATATAAAATTTGGTATATAGATTCTCTTAAAGTATATGTATCTTGGGAATATTTCATTTACTAGAATTCTTGCACATTCCCTATCATACGTAGAGGTTGATCCCTGTACTCTAGTATAAACATATTTCTTTATGTTATATTTAAGCTCGATCTTAATCGGGACTATATTCCATGCAGCATATGTATGTGTAAAAGGGATCTAGAATGTTTGACAAGGCTGCTAAGGGTATCTGCTGGTCGTGCACGACCGACTAGAGTAGTCGTTCTTATAATTTGTTTTGCCCTTGCTTCGGTTTTTTTCTGACGGTCGACACACGTTTTGCATTACACTCGAGCGCACACAGGAGTCGAGAGCAACCCCTGGCGAGAGCGAGAGTGAGACAAGTGGCTGCAGTTGCAGCAAGGTGCATCCTTGCATCATCATGAGCAACATCACGATGATGATGAGGATCGGGGCATCATCATTAGGCGCTGCACCTGTCATTGCGGTAGCCGCGGCTGTTGACTCGCCAGCTTGGCCAAATGGAACAACGAACAGCGAAGTGAAGATGAAGCGTCAACGGATCATTGTCTGGCATCAAATTACCCTGGCCAAGAAGTCCTCGCCGAGTCCAGCCAGCCCCTGACACAATTCACAGAATCGTCGAGCGGCGGGCTGGAGGGCGGAGTCATTGGATAAAAGTGTTTAATCAAGTGGAAGGCGGCAGTTAAACGGGGACAGCAGCAGCAGGAGCAGGAGCTGGAGTTGGAGTTGCAACTCCTGCGACAGTTTCAGTTCCAGTTCGAGCTGGGACGGACTCCCTACCTTGACGTGAGCATTGCTCACATTTCACATACGAGCAATGCTGTCGTAATATGAGACTCGCATCGGAAGTCGGAAACGTGGCGTTGTTGTAATGCTTGATTGGACTTTGCACTTGGATGCCGACAACCGACAGCGGACAACGGACAACCGACAATGGACAACGGACAATGGAGAAAGGACGACTGCTTCCTCTTTTGGGCCGGCTTAAGGAAGCTTTACAAGGCGCATATCCCATATCACACACCAGCTGAAGCTGGACAAGACCCAAGCTTTACAATTTGCCATCGGTTACTTTTATGCAGGAGCACAGCGCGCAGATACTTTGGATTATAATATAACCAATCCATGGCAGTTCCATATGGAATGCAATTGCATCACAATTCGCAAGCATGACGGCAAAGCTGTGGGTTTGAACTTAAGCGGTTCAAACCCGGTGCCGGCATACAACCCAAACTTTGTGCTGAATGGCCAACAATTTTGCTGTTTTCCAATATATTTAGCTTTATCTTTATCTAAGAAGCTTTTCCAAGAGAGATAGACGGGGAGAGTGGGAGTTAGAATGAGAAAGAAGTTGAGAAATCGCTGGTTCAAATTTTGAAGAAATTTAAATAGTTGCCCCTTCACACTGCCAATCTTTTTCAAAGAATTCTTCAAGTGGGTTACTTAGAAAGTTTAAGGAGTGGGAGAGAGAGAGAGAGAGAGAGGGAGAGAGGGAGAAGAAAAAGTGAAAGAGGGAGAGAAGAAGAAAAAGACAGAGAGAGAGAGAGAGAGAGAGTAATAGCTAGCATATAAGACAGATTTTGATATTTATTGGAATATTTAGCCAAATTGGAAAAAAGTTACAGAAGAATTCTTCCAGTGGGATTCTTATTAAGCATATATCAAACCTTATGGACCTACAGGCTCGGAGTCCTCGAGTCTCTCTTAGCACATGGAAAGATAACTGTAGTCACAACTGGCAGATTATTATTGACTTCAAGTGGAGGGGGATTATCATATAAAACTATACGATTGAGTAGAAAAAGTTGTTCAACTTTTAATTCCCAGCACATTTGTGAGGACTTCCTTCTCTGTGAATGTTATGCCTCGACTGGATGTTTGAGCTGTTCCTCCATTTATGTTTCTTATTCTTAATTTATTGATATGTAGCTAGTTGCCAGATGAATTGTACGGATGGATTTGCGGCTAGCCATCAATCATTGGCTAATTTCTACAATTATCATAATGAAACCACGTTGGGGCGCTGCTCATTCATTTATTTTTGGGTCAGAATCGTGTGCAGACAACTTTCACGGTCCACCAGTTCGTTGACCATAGTCTTCAAGCCAATATCAATATCAAGTGTCCATGGGGCCATCCGCATACCCATAACTATGCCTCCCCCCCTTCCTTACGCTTACCCCACCGTTGCCCAAACCCCCAACCATAGCCATACATATCTATGCATGCTTAATTTCTCCGCCTTTGTCTCGCATAATGAATTTATTATTAAACAAATCTCAAACGCGCCACGAACCACAAGTACATATAATTTTTTAATAATGCATAGTTTGTCAATAAATTTCTTTTATGATGTTGCCAGCTCGCCCTCTCCCAAAAAGTAGCTCGACTTGGTCGCCCTTTTTGTGGTCGCATCTTCCCAGTTCGTTAAACGATTAATCGGTGGATTAAACAAAATACTGAGAATATAAATCGATAACAAAATAAGAACAGGAAGATACAAATATTCAAATTTTCGAAGATCTTCAAAAGAGATTCCTAGATCAGGTTTTCTTTGGTTATATGTGCTTAATAAGTCTAACTCTAGATCTATTTGACTTTCGGTTTATTTCGATAACTTTTTATAATCGATACCGATAGCTCGTTATCGATAGACATTAGCTTGCAGCTTCTATAAGCTCGCACTCCTTATTCAGTTGCATTTAAAGTTGACTCCGCGTTATTTTTAGCCGAATTGCTTAACATCAGATATCTTAGCCAGAACCACATGATGTAGATTTATCGATAACAAAAGAAAGGATAACGATAACTTTCAGATGCGAGACAACTTGTGCTGAACATTCTGAATATCATTTGTTCCTTAGGCTGATTTATGGGCAGCTTGTCCCTAATCGATATTTATCGATAGAGAATACGCATGTCGTTATGCTTTGGCCATTGGCTTTCCATTCTGGTTTTCTCAATGCGCTGCCGAGAGACGCGTCGGGCACGATTTCCAAATACATTAACATTGCGATGGGTGCACGATGGGCATGGGCTTCGATGTCTGCGGATCCCCCCCCCCACACACACACAACCTGCCCCTCTCTCCCGCTCTGCCGATCCGCAATTCACGATCGACAATGGCTGCGGCTATGGCTATGGCTATGGCTGCTGGCCGCCGGTCTTCAAACGCCGCGCCAAATACGAAATTACATCCAAAAAGCAACAACAACAACAACAACAACAACAACAGCAACAAAAACTACTCGTAAAAGAGCAACAACAACAATTCGAATCTTACGGCTCAATAAAAGAAAATGTGCGGCAACGTTTATGGTCGTGCCCCGCGGCTCCCCCAAACTTGGTGATTCTTCATTAAAGATTCATGATGTGTGTTTTCTTTCCACCGAACGTACGCCATGCCAACAGCTCCAACTGCAACCACTTGACGGTCTCCAAAGGCGATTCGCTGGCTGCTGCTGCTGCTGCTGTTGCTGCTGCCGTTGCTGCTGCGCCGCCAATCTTCAATGAGTGATGGCCACCGAGGCGGCGGTGGCAGCCAAAGCCAACCAAAATCCAAAGCCCAAGGCCCAAACAAAGCGGCTTGCACGGCACGCAACTGGACAGCGAGCTACCCTGTAGCATTTGGCAGGCGGCTAATTTGATTCCTCAAGTAACTCGATTGTGTGGACAGCTTCTAAGATTTGTGACTCGATTTAATATTGGTAGGGTATCTGAGAACCTGCATACCAAATATGCCAACTGTAGCTCTGATAGTTCCCGAGATACACAGACAAATTGAAGCTTATCTCTTCCCTATATCTATATATATATATCGTTTATCTTATATCGTATATCTTATATCTTATATCTTATATCTTATGTCTTATATCTTATATATTATATCGTAATATATCTTATATCTTATATCGTATATCTTATATCTTATATCTTATATCTTATATCTTATATCTTATATCTTATATCTTATATCTTATATCTTATATCTTTTATCTTATATCTTATATCTTATATCTTATATCTTATATCTTATATCTTATATCTATATCTTATATCTTATATCTTATATCTTATATCTTATATCTTATACTTATCTTATATCTATATATATCTTATATCTTATATCTTATATCTTATATCTTATATCTTATATCTTATATCTTATATCTATCTTATCTTATATCTTATATCTTATATCTTATATCTTATATCTTATATCTATATCTTATATCTTATATCTTATATCTTATATCTTATATCTATATCTTATATCTTATATCTTATATCTTATATCTTATATCTTATATCTTATATCGTATAGCTTATATCTTATATCTTATATCTTATATCTTATATCTTATATCTTATATCTTATATCTTATATCTTATATCTTATATCTTATATATATCTTATATCTTATATCTTATATCTTATATCTTATATCTTATATCTTATATCTTATATCTTATATCTTATATCTTATATCTTATATCTTATATCTTATATCTTATATCTTATATCTTATATCTTATATCTTATATCTTATATCTTATATCTTATATCTTATATCTTATATCTTATATCTTATATCTTATATCTTATATCTTATATCTTATATCTTATATCTTATATCTTATATCTTATATCTAATATCTTATATCTTATATCTTATATCTTATATCTTATATCTTATATCTTATATCTTATATCTTATATCTATATCTTATATCTTATATCTTATATCTTATATCTTATATCTTATATCTTATATCTTATATCTTATATCTTATATCTTATATCTTATATCTTATATCTTATATCTTATATCTTATATCTTATATCTTATATCTTATATCTTATATCTTATATCTTATATCTTATATCTTATATCTTATATCTTATATCTTATATCTTATATCTTATATCTTATATCTTATATATTATATCTTATATCTTATATCTTAATCTTATATCTTATATCTTATATCTTATATCTTATATCTTATATCTTATATCTTATATCTTATATCTTATCTTATATCTTATATCTTATATCTTATATCTTATATCTTATATCTTATATCTTATATCTTATATCTTATATCTTATATCTTATATCTTATATCTTATATCTCACATACATAATTTCTATCATATTCTAATATACCCATTATGCTATGTTTCGGCATGTAGGGTATTTGAAGGCAGCGACAACGACTTTCTTTTTGACCAAATTGTCGCCGCTGTCAAGATTCAACAATATTCATGCACAGGGGGCAGCCCTTCTATGGGCTGCGACTGCGACGGGGTCGGGGCTTTGGCTCTTTGCCTCTGCCTCTGGCTGGGGGACGGACAGGCCGTGGGACGGACGGACAGATGGTTGATAGCCGATGGCCGATGTTCGATGCCTGTTCAATGGCTGCGCAGAGCTCTGCACACAGCTTTGGCTTTTGTCTGATTGGCTTTGGCTTTGGCTGCGAGTTGGAATTGGAATTGGATGTTGATGTTGGCACCCGAGAGGGGGGTAGAGACAAGGCGGAGGAGGAGGAGGCCCGGTACTGAGACTGAGGCCTCGGGGCCGTTGTAGGCCGTTGGCCTAAAATAATAAGAAAATTTCTATATTAAAATGCTGTGCCATGCCTCAGCCTCGCACGCAGCAGCAACAGCAACTAGCAACTGTTGCTGTTGTCGTGGTTGTTGTTGCTATTGTTGTTGTTGTTGTTGTTGTTGTTGTTGTTGTCAAGAGCTGTTTGCTGGCTGTGTAAATCTTTAGCTTGTGTCGAGATCTTTGAGTGCGCATTACCTAATTGCCCGCACTGAATATATAATGGGTTTTTCTAGCGGAGGCCACATTATCATAGGGTATGCGGTTAGCCTATCAGTGCTGCTGGTCAAACGGAAGTCGACAGATTAATGGGCTCAGGTAGGGCTAGATTCTGGCCGACTGTTCGATGCGATCCTGCTGTTTTGCTTGGATTGACATCTTTATCGAAGGTCACGGCCTGCATTTACATGGCCACATTCCTCGCCTCGGCTATCCAGCATAATTATGCACAGGAAGCACTTCCCATCGAAACTCTCCGGCACTTAGGGCCCAACCAAAACAGCAGATAAACCAAACGGAAATTCGATTAGCCACAGACAATTGGCAATTCTAGAATTTCTCGTGTTTTGCTTTCGGTTTGGACTGCATATTTTAAATGTTCATACAACCTTACAGGAGCTGACCACTGCAGCGGGCGAAAGGGACCAACGGGAATGGGAGGGGGGGGCAAATCCAATGCGTATCTCCATAGGGCAAAGTGTCGTCGGCAACGTCGACATCGACATCAACATAGACTTGGACTCATTTGCATAGATCAGTCGCAGGCAACACGCGAAGCGTTCAGCGCCAAATGCGTCTGTTGCTTGGAAAGGGGGGGAAAAGCTAGAGATGAGCGCGGGTCGTGACTCGACTCGTGCGGCGTGCAGTGCTGTAAAGCGTGCGTGGACTGTTTAAACAGTGCTCAAAATAATACTCAAAAAAGCTTTAATGAGCTAGTTTATATGATCTACAGAAATATATTTACAGTAAAGAATTTCAATTTAAATAATTAAGTAGAATTGAATTTGACTTAAGCCAAAACTAATTGTAATACTTGATTTACGTTTTCAGTTTTCTATAAGCCATACTTTACTTTAAGATATTAAACACAAACATATAGGGATCTTGAGTATCATGAGTTCATAATCTGTTTCTCAAGTTGTCAGGTTTTTCAGTTATTGATTTCTTTGAAGCATATTTTGTTATGGGACAAGAGTTTCGTAGCACATGGGAAAACATATCAAGGGATATATCATAGGCCCGCAAGAAATACAACATGCATACATATATTTTCTTTTAGAAAAACCTAAGTATCTCAGGATCTCATAATCTATTTTCTGGACTCTTCAGTTTTCTATTTCTATGAAGCTTTATTTAGCCTTAAGTCGTGAGCAAATGTTCGTCACGCGCCCATCTCTAAGCATATTAAAAACGCCATTGGCCTGTTTTGCCATCCATCTCTTTCTTGCTGTAGCTAGCTCTCGCTCACTCCTTAGGCCTATTCAAATGTAATCTTGCTCGCATTTCATTTCATTTCACTTTTCATTTCAATTTTAATTTTCTTGTTTGTGAATTGGGTCCCAGCTCCAGTGTTCGGGTCCAATGCGTGAACACCGCGAAATGTATACAGATATGACATTGTCTGGAAGGCACTTTAGATATTTCTACTTAGTCTCTGATTTTAGCTCTCCCTCTCTCCCTCTCTCGCACTCTCTGCTTTTCTGGCTATGTGTGCCCTTCTGGCTGCCCCGACGCCCGCTTGTCTAACTGCCTATCTTTTGACTCATCAATATTCAACGCATTACAATTGCAATAAGTTGCCACAATCCGATCCGATACGATCCAACGCGATCCGTTGAAATCACCAGCCCATCACATACGGATTTTTATGCTGATTTTGACCCAATTGAACCCACCAAGTAGCCAGCCCCATTAATACGCAGCGTAATGCGTCAGCTAAAGTACTTATCGTTGATGTTTTCGACTTTACTGATCGCTGATCGCTGATCGCTGATCGCCAGCGACACGCGACATGTGATCGCACATAAATGCGTGACAAAATCTGGGGATGTGTTTGTTTTTATCAAAGAAAATCTTAGAAACTATGCTCGGTTCCATGCTGATCGTAGTAGTTGTCGCTCTTAAATGATCTTCGATAGTTACAACTGATCTTCGAGTTGCCAAACTTAACTGTTCTTCGTTTCACAGGTTCACAGGTTCATCTTCACATTCAGAGCGACAAGTGATCTTTAAATCTTCATCCATTTGAAACTGATCCTCGTTTCCCAACTGATCATATATGGTTTATTCTCAATACTACCGTTTGATAGTCAAATATTGCTTATCTTTTTGCCAGCTCTACGATCTCAACATTGCTCGTATTATAACACCCCAACTGATCTCTTAATTCTATTCAATATTCACACTTCATTCTGATCTCTTAATTGAAATTCTCGGATGAGACTTCGAGTTCCGCTGTTAGATGATCTTTGCTTTGCCAGCTCTAACGTCATCTTCGGCCCACTAAAAAAGATATTTCTTTCCCTGAAGTATTCCTTGACTGATCTTTATACTGTCAGCTCTGTGCCTTTGATTATACTATTCGCTATCAAAGTGATCTTCAAAACTGAACTTCACTGATCTTCAGCTGGGCAGTCTTAAGGTGATCTCCATCTTAGATGTCTCAGCAGATCTTCGCACTACCAGCTTCATACTGATCTTCGAATTCTATAAAGTGATCTTTACAGCTGATCTTTAGCGACTTCCAATCAAAAACGATTCACGAGTAGCCAATTTGGAACCAATTCTTATACTACTTCTGGAGGATCTTCGTGTAAGCATACCCAGACTTATCATTGACCGTTACCAAAGTGATCGTCATTGATTCATAAGTGAAGAAGTATCTTCTCAGCTGATCTTTATCTTATTCCAATCAACAACGAACAATGAATAGCCAATTCGGATCGAATATTTCCATTGCTACTTCGGACTGATCTTTTCATTGTCAAATACAAAAGTGATCTTGGGCTTGTCAAGCATATAGAGATCATTAAATTAGTCGTTACCAAAGTGATTCTCGTATTTGGGCGTGCTAAACAGGAACCAACAGATCATAAAAGACGTTGCGGCCACGCAATCGGCTTGGCATGTGACAAGTTCCGGCCATAATGATGATCAACATCTGGGCGAAGAACATCTTTACGATCATTATTATGAATATGGAGCATCGCAATGCACACAGACAGATAAAGCACAACAAAGATGAAAATGCCGCCAAAGGCAAACAGAGACGGAGACGGAGACAAAAAAAAAAAATAAAACACAGAGAAATAAACGGCGTCAAAGCTGGCACAAGAGATGTTTAATATTTGCCCACAAGATGTGATAACCCGGACTGGCAGCAGCAACAGCAGTTCCAGCTCCAAGTGCCAAACGTGCCCGCCGCCAGAGACCAAAGCAGCCGCCGATCCCGATATCGGCGAGTCTCTCCGTAGTTTTGGGCCAACCGTTCGGGCCTGGCTCGCTGCGGTCCAGCTCGACTCTGGCTATGTCAGGTCGCAGCTGCAGTTGTTTTTCCTACTTATTTTTTTTAACGACTCTCAAATCATCTTCATAAATGTTGTGTGACCCGCGAGGTCACCAGCTACCGGTCAACCGTGCCGCTCCTCAAAACCTTTTCCTTTGACGGAGTCGGGTTGAATTGTTTTTATTGCAACTTGTTACAGCCGCGACCTTCACTTTTGTTTTGTATATACCCTGTAATTTGGGTGGTCCATCTCTGCCGCCCCCCGCCACTGTCTCTCTCTCACCTGACTGAAGCACTCTCGTTTTCGATTTCGCCCCCATTTCGAGCGTGTCTCGCGCAGCAAATCGCCGCGAATTGGTATGCAAAGTGCGCAGCCCGTCACAGCTACTTGGCTTAATTTGAAGCCGTTTCGTTTAATTGCTGGGCCACATTATGTGACAAGAAGCAGAGCACAGCCAGCCCCCCCCCCCCCTCCCCTCGCTCTCTCACTCTTTCTCCACCCCCCCATGCCCCACCTGAGCACAACATTCGTTGATAATACGCCGCCAGGCAAATAACTCATGTAATAAAATGCCCAGAAACATGAAAGCCAAAGGCAAATGCAACACACCGAACACAAATATACACTATGATAAATATTTTGAGCACACTTTAACTCTAGATTTTCTTAGTTCAATTGTTTAAATATATAGCTCGACAAATTTAAGAACATTTCAGCTACATTCAATGCAACAAATATTTCCTGATAGAATATTTTATTTAATATTAAATATATTGAGCATTTTCTCTCATTTTCAGACAGCCGCAAATAATACACAATCTACTTGGGCAAACTCTCATATCGAAAGGCATTTACACACATTAAATAAACTTATAGAAATTCTTAATATCATAAAAGTGAGTACTGAAATCGTATATTCAACTATTTCTATATCAAATATATATGCAGCATAGTTTACAGACCTTCAGCTACATTTATGACATTCAACTGCATTTGAGACAATTTTGCATCATTTTCAAAGCTATTTTGAACCACTTTTACAATATTTCATAGTTTCTAATCGACACTGAAAACACTTTCTGACCATTTTTAATGCATTTTTCGCAGATATTTGTGAAATTTTGAACGACCTTTTTTTGAACCAACTTTGAACCACTTTTGAACCATATTTAAAGCACCTATAAACCAATTTTAAACAGCTTGTTAACCAAATTGAAACCAGTTAAAGATCACATTTAAACCTCCTTTAGCTTATTTTTCAAAACACCTTTGAACCACTTTAAGACTATTTGCGAACCACTTTGAAGCCATTTGAAAACCAACCTTCATGTCCATTTTTTAAACATTTGCACATTTAAAAAACTTGAATTCACATTTTTTAAGCAACTTTGAATCGATTTAAAGCCACATATTAACCACGTTTGAAGCCTTTTTGTCAATCATAGATAAACGGCTTTTTAACCATCTTCGAACTACTTTAAACCATTTTTGAACCACCTTTTAAATACTAGAAAGCCCTTTTTTAAACCGTTTGAAAGCACTTTAAGCTCAGCTTTAATCATCTGTAAACCAATTTTAGCCTGCTTATTAAATACTTATTAACTTTTTTAAACCACATTTAAAAGACGAACCACTTTTGAACCAACTGCAAAATGCTTTAAACCTTTTTTATCCGCATTTTAAACACATTCGCACCAGTTCAAGCCCTTTTTGAAATCTTGCTTGAACCATTTCTGCTTGTTTTGAAACCATGTTTGAACCAATCTTAGCCCACATATTGTCCGCTCAAGAGAAGTGTCCGCCTATTCCAATGAAGAAACCGCAAGAAACTTGTTGCAAACTCGATGATAAATAGGCTGTTGTCCCATTTGTGGATAGGGTATGACAAGCCGCAGCCACAGCCGCTGTCAAAGTCAGAGCCGCAAACGTTTTGATAAAATAATTAAAATAAAATTAATCTCGCCGTTTCCCACGGT
This sequence comes from Drosophila novamexicana, assembly GCF_003285875.2. NCBI lineage: Eukaryota > Metazoa > Arthropoda > Insecta > Diptera > Drosophilidae > Drosophila > Drosophila novamexicana. The sequence continues at coordinate 149,283 of NW_020824923.1, read as the reverse complement.
CTCACAGCCCATTTGCTCCAGTTTTTCACATTTGCGGGCATTGAGTTTTTATTTCTTTTTTTTGGGGGGGGTTTTGAGTTTCCAGAGAGTTTGAAGAGTTACGAGACTTTTTGTCGCTATGCGCCGACAATTGGCACAATGATTATAAGTTAATTTTATGCTAATTAGACAAAGCGCCCAACGTTTGGGTTTTGGGTTAAGTCGGGTTGCTCGGAGCTGTGGCTGGGTCTGGGTCTGGGTCTTGGGTCTTGGGGCTGGGCCTCAGTCTTGGGTCTGGGTACGCAGCATTTTCCATTTTCCAATTAGCATTCAGCGTGTCAATTGTCTATTGTCGAGTCGTATCGGCCATTTCTACATAGGTTGAAAAAATTAGATAGCCAACTGGGTCTGGGTTTTGGGTTTCGGTTTTGGGGCCGGCTCTTATCGTCGAGCTCTTCGAGCTCTTGGCTCGCTCGGCTTTGCTCCAATTGCTTAAAGATATTTTCATAGCACTTAGCGTATTAATTTGAATGACTCAGTCTCGCATATTAAGTGGCAGCAGTTCTCTTGATTATCAATTGCAAGCACACACACACACACACACACACACACACGCACACCCACACACTTGAATAGTATCTGAAACTTTCAGCCACTTTCCCAGGAATCCTTTCCTAACAAGCACAAATCAATCGATTAATGAGTATAAATCGATTTCTGTTTAATTGTGCTGCTTGTGCTGCCTTCTCAAATGTCCATTCAGCTAAGTGTGCGCAAGTTTTGTGTTCTAATACCCTGTACCGAATGCCAAGTGGGTATATTATGTGGCTGTGTGAAAGGAAATTCCGACTTTCTGTTTGTGCGGCAATTCTCATAAGATGTCCATAATCGATACATATCGATTTTCAGCTTTAAGCATATCTCAAAGAATAAATACCCTGTATTAAATATCATATGAACAATCCAACTTCTCAAATTAGTTACTCTTTGTGCGATAGTTCCGAATATTTTCCCGACATCGAAAAATATCGATTTTAATTTTTGAACATATCTCGAAGAATAAATACCCTGTACTAAGAATCGATTGGGTAACGAGTAAATGGTATTCAACTCCTGAAATTGTTTATTCTATGTGCGGCAATTCTTAAAAGATGTCTAAACTCGATAAATATCGACTTCGAATTCGTTTTTCTCTGGTAAATATCGAATTGGTAATACCCTGTACCGAATGCCCAAGAAGCACAGCTGCTGTACAGGGTAACTGCTCGTCGTGCAATCTCAATCGGTTTCTTTTACTCAAGAAGCGTATGGCTCACACCTTTTCAATGGAGAAATCTACTGAAACCCTACGCTTGCAGATTCCCAGGCGGATAACAGGTCAAAAGGTTACAAGCCTCTGTCGAGAGGCAGCAGCAGGAGCAGGAAGGGATGCACTAGAGTAGGATGAATACAGGCTTATCAATTGAGATCAGGTGTCGCTAACCAACCAAAAATCAATAAGAGGCAACAAATGAATATAACAAAAAAATACTGTGAAACTGGCGACAATAAACGGAAACAATTAGACACCTGACTTCCTCAGGATGAGCCCGAATGTAACCGAGCACGTCTCTCGGCTGGGATTCAAATTGGAATGGGGCAGGCGGCAGGGTATAGGGGGCATGTTGAAAAAGGGCTGAGGGATGTTTGAACTGTTGCTGCTGTTGATCAGTCACCGAATCGATCCCAGTCGATCCGATCCGATCGAGCTGAGCTGCGTTGAGCTAAGCTGAGCTGAATGTCTGTGAACATGCGGCCGATGACTGTGTGGACATTGGACATGGAGATGGCCAGCATTGGAGCCGGAGGAAGGGGAGGGGGGACGATCATACGATCATGCATACACAATGTGTATCATATTTCAACGGCGACGGCGACGACGACGGCAACGCACCTGATGAGAAAACACAATGAGAGACGCGCACAAGACCAAGGCAAGAGCTGCACGTTGGGCAATCACTTGACCTCTTTCAGGATGTTGTTGTTGTTGTTGCTGTTGTTGTTGTTGTTGTTGTCGTTGCTGTTGCAGCAGCAGCAGCAGCAGCAACGGTACTCGCAAGGTTCAAGTGCGTATCTGAGCTCTGGCATTGCAGACTGTATTAATATATACCCTGTAACTATTTAAAAAGGGCTAGGCCAAACGGTATATTCGACGTCACATTCAGAAGTTTGTCGCTTCTAGCTTAGGCAGATTTATTCCTAGCATTTGTGCGTTTGTATACCCTAAATATTGAAAGTAGGTATTTGTTTATACCCTGTAACTATTTAAGTAAGGGTCAAGCCCAAAGGTATATTCGACTGCACTCACTGCTTCGGACTTCTCAAGTCATATTTATTTCTCAGAAGATTGATTCCTAGCATTTGTGCTCTTGTATACCCTGTAAATATTCAAACTAGCTAGGTAAAACGGTATATTCGACCCGACATAAACTTTATCCACGTCTTTCTACATCTTCTCCTGGCTTCTCTATTCATACTCATATTGAAATAGGTTGATTCCCATCAATTATGTTTATTTGTATACCCTGTAAATATTCGAGAGTGCTAAGCAACAGGTATATTCGACGCCAAATAAACATGGAGAACATCTTACATCTGTTCCCATATTCTAAAGTCAATCTCATAGTTAAACAAGTTGATGCCCTTCAATCATGTTTATTTGTATACCCTGTAAATATTGAATAGGGGTAAGCCAAGGGGTATATTCGACTCCAATTGAACATTACTTAGATCTTCGTACATCTGCTTCTGTCTCTACTAGTTATTCCTATTGCTATATAAGTAAGCCCCTATCAGTTGTGCTTTTGTATACCCTGCAACACTTCAAAATGATGGAACAAACAGATATCTCCGGCAGTTTACCATCTCTGCTCCTCTTTTCATCACTAATCTATTCATTGACCCTACTTTATATTTTAAGCTGTCCAGCTTGTATGTACGTATACCCTGTAACTTTTCAAAATGGGTTACACAGAGGGTATATGCGTATCTATATCAACGCAATGAAAGCCTTGATCTATTTAATTCGGTCTCTAGTCATTTATATTTGTAAACACGTGAATACGAAGCTACTTTCTTTTATTGTAAATACCCTGTAAGTCTTCAAATTGCTAAACTATTACCGTGTAACTGTTCAAATCGAGAAATTTGTGACCCAAGAGCCTAACACAAGAGTTAAGCGAGATCCATTATAATTTCCTACAGGGTATAGTTCGGCGAGAGTATCTTGAAGTCGAGCATGCTCGACTAGCGCATGGTTGGCTGCCTTTGGCTGATTATGTCACTTGGCCAATGCCGCAACTTCGAATCCGCATCTCAACTCGAACTCGAAGTCGAACTCGAATCCGAAACTGAATCCGAATCGGAATTCAAATCCGAATCTGAATCGGAATCCGTCTCCGAATGTGAATGTCAGTTGGCGTGCGCGTTATGAGGGCCATTGATGATCCGGCTGGCATATAAATAAGCCCAAAAGCCTCTGCCCAGAGTGAGAGGGTGAGGCAGATGGAGAGGAAGAGAAAGGGAGAGCAATAGAGGCCGAGGCATCCTCACGTTTTCCACATAAAATACATTTTCGACCGAAATTTGTTTTGTTTTTTTTTTTTTTTTGGTAGCTGTTTTGCCTCTTTAAGTGATTCCCACGAGACGCAGCTACCGAGTGTAGGCGGTCGGCGCAAGATCTTCAGTTGGCCTCTGGGCCTAACGCAACGCAACGCAACGCAACGCAACGGATCGGATCGGAATCGGATGCACAGATCATGATGATCATCCAAAAGAGAGGCAAACAAACAATTGCGATTAGTATGCAGCTCAGGCAAACGGCTCGCTGGCCATTAAATTTTGTGCGGAGCGACCTCAAAAATGGCAACGACAATCATCAACAACAACAACAACAACAACAACATCATGAGCATGATCATGAGCATAAGCATGATCATGATCCTCTCCCGGCCTCACATCAAGTACCAATTTAATGGCACAGACTCAGAGCCAGACTCAGAGCCGGAGCTGGAGACAGATCCCCCCAATTAGTATGCCAAGTGCAGCGCCATTGTCTCAGCTCGTCAAAGGAAATGGCCTCGCATCGCACTTTCAGAGGATCAGATGCTGCTCTCTCCCTCTCTCTCTTTCTCCCTCTCTCTCTCTCTCTCGTATTCTTGGCCTGCCCACGCCCACGCCCACGCCTTGACTGGTTTTCTAAACCCGACTGCGTTTTATGTTTGACACGTTCGACGCTTCGTTTGCTTTAAGTATCTTCAGATCCCCACTGATATATTCTTGTTGCATTCCATGATCCAAGATCCAAGAGAGCTATAAACTGGCCCTCGGTCCACAAGCCATAATTCATCTGTCGCTTGGGGCTTGTCCGCATATCCGCATATACATATGCAGCTATTCTTGACCAACACAATTAGCCTCGAGTTACCTCGACTGATCTTAAGTGATCTATAGTGTGTATTTTCTACCCAAAAGCCAAGTAAAATCAAATTTTTATACTTAATAGAGACATAAAGCTTAATAGATCGGCACAGAAAAGCAACTCGGTAGATTCCTGAAGATCAGCATGTTCCTTAACTGATCTGAAGTGATCTTTAGAATTTGTGTAACGCCCGAAAGCCTGGTAAAGTCAAACATTTGTACTCAATTGAGAAAGAATGCTCAGCAGTTCCCCAAAGATCAGAGAGAAAACTCAATACTCCTAAAGATCAGCATAATCTTCGACTGATCTTAAGTGATCTTCCGAATGTATTTCCTACCCTATAGGTAGCTAAGCCCAAATATTTGTGCTCAGTAGTTCCCTAGAGTTCAGCACAGAGAGAAAACTCAGTAGATTCCCAAGGATCATCATATTCCTTAACTGATCTGAAGTGATCTTTAGAAAGTGATCTTTAAAGGTCAAGTATTTGAAGAGCTTTACCGGACACGTTCTGCAGAGCTATCGTTGTGCATATATTTTCCAGTTTGATTACTTAACATATAATATTTAATGATTTCGATCAACAAGTTTCGTATATGCATTTATAGCTCAAGAACTTGACCGATCTTATGTGATCTTCACTGCATGACTCGCATCGCAAACTAAAGATGCCAGTATGGATCCTCAGTGATCAAAGATTCAGTGAATCTTCGACAAACTTAGTTTCGTAATGCCAAAGTAGTGAACTGATCTTGGCTGATATTCTGTGTATATTATTAAAAACTGATCTTCAGCGATCTTCGGCGTATATTCTGAGAGATCCCAATAGATGTTCTATGCATGCGACGCATACCAAAAGCCATATAAAGGGCTAGGCACAATTTTGGACTGCGCTGGGCAGTCAGCCAAAGACAAATGCTCAATGCAGACCGATCGAGCTGTGGCTCATCATCTGAAGAGCCTATTTAAAATTCTGAGAGCAAATCAGAGACCAGACACAGGTCTATGGGTAATCGACAATGGACAATGGGTAATGGGTAATGGCTTGCCGCCAAAGTGCGGAGAAATTATCAAAGTGAAAGACGTGGCGAAGACGGGCCAAGCAGAAGAAGAAGAAGAAGCAGCAGAAGAAGTTGAAGAAGCAGAAGAAAGACAAAAGATAAGCGCATAGTGTGCCATATGGGTGGGGTTTTTATTTTTGTTTTTTTTTGGGTGGAGTGGGGCATACGACTTGCTACCTCTTTAAATGGACTTTGTGTGCGCAAACCAAGAGAGAGAGAGAGAGAGAGTGGTGTGGAGAGAGTGAGGAGAGGGGGGGGGGGGGGGGGGGGGGGGGGGGGGTGGCAATTGACAATGCGACAGGAAATGCTCTTTGCCGCAATCAATTTCCATAATTAAACGGACGCAGCCGAAGACATTGGCCACTTGTAGGTTAAATGGGTTTGTTGGCCCCGCCAATACACAATACACGTCTTGTTAACAGACCTGTAACACACACACACACACACATACTATATCTAGTTGGGCTTAATATATGTAAGCGCTTGTTATTTAATTTAATTGAATTGTCTTTTGCGCAGCTTTAGCAATGACTTCGTTTTACTTTTGCACCATCAGCGCTCTAATAATTTCAACATTGATTCTTTCGAATAGATTTTTAATTGAATTAGCGTTAAATCAAACCAATAAACACGTCAAAGAATGTTGTATGTTGCCAGGCCAAAAGTTACCCACTTTTAATGGAATTCTTGAATAACTCTGGTCTTTCTCAATCGATCTTAATGAAATATCTGTAGGCTTAAGACGGTATTTAGTTGTGTATGCATACCAAATATCAGAGTTATAACTTCAAGAGTTCTCTAGTTTTGGCCTTATATAAAATGCATTAGACATGTGGTATATGCTGTTGCTTGTGCCTGTAGTCTCTGAGTTTATCCAAGATTATACCTATATATATATTCTTTCCATAACACAGTCAAGCTATACCCTATATACTGTACTAGGCCAAAAGTTACCCACTTTTAATGGAATTCTGGGATAACTCTGGTGTTTCTCAGACGATCTTAGTGAAATATCTGCTGACTTAAGATGGGGCTTAGTTATGCTTGCATACCAAAAATCAGAGTTATATCTTCAAGAGTTCTCGAGTTTTGGCCTTATATAAAATGGCTGCCTGTGGTCTCTGGCTTGCCCCTAGATTTATATATATATTCCTTAGTTTATATACATACCCTATATAGGCTATAGGGTATTATAAGAGGCAGCCCCTCAGCAACAGCTGCAGCAGCAGCAGCAGCTCCCAATTTGTCGATTGCTTGGCTGGTTTCTCAAGGCGATGACAATGATTCACCTCGGATACTGGCAGCTGGAACTCTCGGCCAGCTGGCTGGGTGGGTGGGCGGATGTGCCCGTAGAGGCAGTCGGTTTGGCTTGACTCCGCTGCGATTGGCATTGCACGCGAATGCGAAACGCGTTCAAGGCGCCGCCTGCGAATTCTGCGAATGTGTGTAAGTGCCTGGCGCCAAGAAGTGGGCCAGAACCTTCGACTCGAGCAATTAGCGAAGCTATTGGCCCAAGATTCTACATGAATATGGCAAATGACTTTGTCGCTGGACCTCGACCGCAAATGCTGACCGTCAAGCCATGAATTTCATTGCGAGCCATCCAAGTGAACAGCTAGCAATGTTTTTTCCAACATTGATTCGGCTTCACATTTTATTAATAATCTCTTCTGTTCTTTAACAAGAACTATAAGCCCAACTCTTTGCGACAATTCTAGCCCAGCTGCGATTTGCCTCAGAGAGGAAATCTCTGAAAATTTACAAAACCTTATCCTGATTCTGTATGCCCAGTAACTATCAAATGCAACAGGGTTTGATGTGAGTTAAGTTTTTTGTCTGTCTCGCTAAGAGTTGATCATTTTATTCAAAATTCTACTCGGGAAATTCCACACGCATGTGTGGAAAAATCGCGGAAAATATGTTTGTATGCAACTTTTTTGTTTAACATCCGATCGGCCTCAAACTCATTCTCAAAGATATTTGAGAGAATTTACTTTATGCGTACCACGGGCAAGGCCGGGCTATATTCTCAAATATCCTAGACAGACATAGGCCCAAATTTCCCACCCCCATAACTCGTTCAAATCGCATCCGATTTTCATAAGGTTTTGGATTTTGTTCATGGTTTTGCCTCTAGATTAAATTGGCATCTAAATCTGACAACATTTTTCTGGGTCCAAATTCATGTCAAAATGGTACGCTCAAATATCCCATGTTGCCCCCAAATATCCCATGTAGACATAGGTCAAAGTTTCCCACTTCCATAACTCGGTCAAATCTTATCCGATTTTCATAAGGTTTTGATTTTTTCTCATGGTTTTGCATCTAGATCAAATTGGCATTTAAATCTGACAACTTTTTTCTGGGTCAAAATTCATGTCAAAATGGTACCCTCAAATATACCATGTTGCCCTCAAATATTCCATGTAGACATAGATCAAAATTTCCCATATCCATATCTCGGTCAAATCTTATCCGATTTTCATAAGGTTTTGATTTTTTCTCATGGTTTTGCCTCTAGATCAAATTGGCATTTAAATCTGACTAAGTTTTTCTGGGTCCAAATTCATGTCAAAATGGTACCCTCAAATATCCCATGCAGACATAGGTCAAAATTTCCCACTTCCATAACTCGGTCAAATCTTATCCGATTTTCATAAGGTTTTGATTTTTTCTCATGGTTTTGCCTCTAGTTCAAATTGGCATCTAAATCTAACAACTTTTTTCTGGGTCCAAATTCATGTCAAAATGGTACGCTCAAATATCCCATGTTGCCCTCAAATATCCCATGTAGACATAGGTCAGAATTTCCCACGTCCATAACTCGGTCAAATCTTATCCGATTTTCATAAGGTTTTGATTTTTTCTCATGGTTTTGCCTCTAGATCAAATTGGCATTTAAATCTGACTAAGTTTTTCTGGGTCCAAATTCATGTCAAAATGGTACCCTCAAATATCCCATGCAGACATAGGTCAAAATTTCCCACTTCCATAACTCGGTCAAATCTTATCCGATTTTCATAAGGTTTTGATTTTTTCTCATGGTTTTGCCTCTAGATCAAATTGGCATTTAAATCTGACAACTTTTTTCTGGGTCCAAATTCATGTCAAAATGGTACCCTCAAATATCCCATGCAGACATAGGTCAAAATTTCCCACTTCCATAACTCGGTCAAATCTTATCCGATTTTCATAAGGTTTTGATTTTTTCTCATGGTTTTGCCTCTAGATCAAATTGGCATTTAAATCTGACAACTTTTTTCTGGGTCCAAATTCATGTCAAAATGGTACCCTCAAATATCCCATGCAGACATAGGTCAAAATTTCCCACTTCCATAACTCGGTCAAATCTTATCCGATTTTCATAAGGTTTTGATTTTTTCTCATGGTTTTGCCTCTAGATCAAATTGGCATTTAAATCTGACAACGTTTTTCTGGGTCCAAATTCATGTCAAAATGGTACCCTCAAATATACCATGTTGCCCTCAAATATCCCATGTAGACATAGGTCAGAATTTCCCACTTCCATAACTCGGCCAAATCTTATCCGATTTTCATAAGGTTTTGATTTTTTCTCATGGTTTTGCCTCTAGATCAAATTGGCATTTAAATCTGACTAAGTTTTTCTGGGTCCAAATTCATGTCAAAATGGTACCCTCAAATATCACATGCAGACATAGGTCAAAATTTCCCACTTCCATAACTCGGTCAAATCTTATCCGATTTTCATAAGGTTTTGATTTTTTCTCATGGTTTTGCCTCTAGTTCAAATTGGCATCTAAATCTAACAACTTTTTTCTGGGTCCAAATTCATGTCAAAATGGTACGCTCAAATATCCCATGTTGCCCCCAAATATCCCATGCAGACATAGGTCAAAATTTCCCACTTCCATAACTCGGCCAAATCTTATCCGATTTTCATAAGGTTTTGATTTTTTCTCATGGTTTTGCCTCTAGATCAAATTGGCATTTAAATCTGACAACGTTTTTCTGGGTCCAAATTCATGTCAAAATGGTACCCTTAAATATCCCATGTTGCCCTCAAATATCCCATGTAGACATAGGTCAGAATTTCCCACGTCCATAACTCGGCCAAATCTTATCCGATTTTCATAAGGTTTTGATTTTTTCTCATGGTTTTGCCTCTAGATCAAATTGGCATTTAAATCTGACTAAGTTTTTCTGGGTCCAAATTCATGTCAAAATGGTACCCTCAAATATCCCATGTTGCCCTCAAATATCCCATGTAGACATAGGTCAGAATTTCCCACTTCCATAACTCGGCCAAATCTTATCCGATTTTCATAAGGTTTTGATTTTTTCTCATGGTTTTGCCTCTAGATCGAATTGGCATTTAAATCTGACTAAGTTTTTCTGGGTCCAAATTCATGTCAAAATGGTACCCTCAAATATCCCATGCAGACATAGGTCAAAATTTCCCACTTCCATAACTCGGTCAAATCTTATCCGATTTTCATAAGGTTTTGATTTTTTCTCATGGTTTTGCCTCTAGATCAAATTGGCATTTAAATCTGACAACGTTTTTCTGGGTCCAAATTCATGTCAAAATGGTACCCTCAAATATCCCATGTTGCCCACAAATATCCCATGTAGACATAGGTCAGAATTTCCCACTTCCATAACTCGGCCAAATCTTATCCGATTTTCATAAGGTTTTGATTTTTTCTCATGGTTTTGCCTCTAGATCAAATTGGCATTTAAATCTGACTAAGTTTTTCTGGGTCCAAATTCATGTCAAAATGGTACCCTCAAATATCCCATGCAGACATAGGTCAGAATTTCCCACTTCCATAACTCGGCCAAATCTTATCCGATTTTCATAAGGTTTTGATTTTTTCTCATGGTTTTGCCTCTAGATCAAATTGGCATTTAAATCTGACTAAGTTTTTCTGGGTCCAAATTCATGTCAAAATGGTACCCTCAAATATCCCATGTTGCCCTCAAATATCCCATGTAGACATAGGTCAGAATTTCCCACTTCCATAACTCGGCCAAATCTTATCCGATTTTCATAAGGTTTTGATTTTTTCTCATGGTTTTGCCTCTAGATCGAATTGGCATTTAAATCTGACTAAGTTTTTCTGGGTCCAAATTCATGTCAAAATGGTACCCTCAAATATCCCATGCAGACATAGGTCAAAATTTCCCACTTCCATAACTCGGTCAAATCTTATCCGATTTTCATAAGGTTTTGATTTTTTCTCATGGTTTTGCCTCTAGATCAAATTGGCATTTAAATCTGACAACGTTTTTCTGGGTCCAAATTCATGTCAAAATGGTACCCTCAAATATCCCATGCAGACATAGGTCAGAATTTCCCACTTCCATAACTCGGCCAAATCTTATCCGATTTTCATAAGGTTTTGATTTTTTCTCATGGTTTTGCCTCTAGATCAAATTGGCATTTAAATCTGACAACTTTTTTCTGGGTCCAAATTCATGTCAAAATGGTACCCTCAAATATCCCATGCAGACATAGGTCAAAATTTCCCACTTCCATAACTCGGTCAAATCTTATCCGATTTTCATAAGGTTTTGATTTTTTCTCATGGTTTTGCCTCTAGATCAAATTGGCATTTAAATCTGACTTAGTTTTTCTGGGTCCAAATTCATGTCAAAATGGTACCCTCAAATATCCCATGTTGCCCTCAAATATCCCATGTAGACATAGGTCAGAATTTCCCACTTCCATAACTCGGCCAAATCTTATCCGATTTTCATAAGGTTTTGATTTTTTCTCATGGTTTTGCCTCTAGATCGAATTGGCATTTAAATCTGACTAAGTTTTTCTGGGTCCAAATTCATGTCAAAATGGTACCCTCAAATATCCCATGCAGACATAGGTCAAAATTTCCCACTTCCATAACTCGGTCAAATCTTATCCGATTTTCATAAGGTTTTGATTTTTTCTCATGGTTTTGCCTCTAGATCAAATTGGCATTTAAATCTGACAACGTTTTTCTGGGTCCAAATTCATGTCAAAATGGTACCCTCAAATATCCCATGTTGCCCACAAATATCCCATGTAGACATAGGTCAGAATTTCCCACTTCCATAACTCGGCCAAATCTTATCCGATTTTCATAAGGTTTTGATTTTTTCTCATGGTTTTGCCTCTAGATAAAATTGGCATTTAAATCTGACAACGTTTTTCTGGGTCCAAATTCATGTCAAAATGGTACCCTCAAATATCCCATGCAGACATAGGTCAGAATTTCCCACTTCCATAACTCGGCCAAATCTTATCCGATTTTCATAAGGTTTTGATTTTTTCTCATGGTTTTGCCTCTAGATCAAATTGGCATTTAAATCTGACAACTTTTTTCTGGGTCCAAATTCATGTCAATATGGTACCCTTAAATATCCCATGTAGACATAACTCGTTCAAATCGCATCCGATTTTCATAAGGTTTTAGATTTTGTTCATCTGGCTACATTATTCTTTAATTATATATATCTTTTATCTATTAATAAACAGAAAATATCTGCATTTTATCTATATTTCTCAACGAATATATCTGCAAGCTTTGCCTGAAAACCTATTCTATGTCCATCTATTCTTATTACATTCGAATCTCGAACTATAAAGTCTATTTCCTGTAGATCCAAAATGTAGCACACATTTGTATGCATATAACATATTATCTCTGATTGTGTTTTGGTTGCCAGCTGGCCATTTGCACATCTGCATATGGGCATATATATATATATATATATGGGGAAGGGCTTAACGATCCCATAACCCATCCCAGCAGATCTGGGCAAATGTTGATCTATGATTCGAAACGCAGACACATAGTTTTGTATTGTTGACACTGTGTTCCATTTGTGTGTGTGTGTGTGTGTGTGTGTGTGTGGGCGTCTCTCGATAAGCTCCACAAATATTGAATCAACTGAGTTGCCGGGTCGGGTCCGTTTCTGGTTGTGGTTTCTGGTTCTGGTCTCGGCTCGGATGGGACACCTGCATGTTGTTATCTCTTATCAGCAGCGTGCCAGAAAGTCAATCGAATTTGTTTGCCTTAACTCAAACTGAACCCAACTGCAGGCTGTCTCCCTCTCTCTAGCTACGATTTTGTATACTTTTGTATCTATCCAGCATGGGGCATCGACATGGGCATCCCAGGTAAGTCTGTGTGTGTGTGTGTGTATGTGTCTCTTTATTTGATTTCGCTCAGATCGTGTGAATAAGTCAAAACCGAATTATTTTTATGGTCCGTTATCTTATCTCGAATTACTTGTATTTATGATACTGCGCAATGCCTTGAGAACTCTCCCCAGTCAAACGAAAGTGTTGAAGTATCCCCCCCTCTCTCTCTCTCTCTCTCCCCTCTCCCTCTCTCTCGCTCTCTCGGTTAATCTTTGGCTGCTCTGTGGAGATCCGGACGGATGTGAGCATTACTTTTTATGGATATTTATGTAGGGAACGTGACACTCGTCGGCGCAAACGAAAAAAAAAAACATTTCCAATTCGAGACCAGTTAAAAGAATCTGAAGAACTTTTTGTTTTATACGAATTTATTCAATGTTTTTGTCGCACGCCAGGCGATTTTTAATTTCGAGCGCAGGAAATACTCACCCAGCCACCCACAGCCAAACGAGAGCGAGAGAGAGAGAGCGAGGGGAAGGGAGAAGTAGAGATACCTCAAGTAAGCTACACCCCGTGTGCACGCCCAGCAGAAGCACTTCCCACCAGGCAACTTGGCTCCAATTACGCAGAGAGAAGCTACAAGAAGAAAGAACTTACCAAGTTGTATGCCCTTTCATATAGAAGCGAGAAACTAAGACGAGAGATAAGTTGCTTGAAGTAAAACTCAGAAAATATAGCTAAAAAATAGTTTAATACGAGCCTAGGAAGTGCCATGACAAAGTTTAGGCTCCTGGAAAGAGTATTGAAGGCACGACTTGAAAGCGAGAAACTTAGGCGAGAGATAAGTTGCTTTAAGTAAAACTTAAGCCATAGAATTAAACCAAGAAGTGATTTAATACGAGCCTAGGAAGTGCCATGACAAAGTGTGAGCTCTTGGCAAGAGTATTCAAGGCAAGCTAAGCTCTTTCGACATCTCCCAAACTTAAACAAAAGAAAGAACAATTCTCTGCGTCGAATATTAAATACTCTTGAAACGCTTTATGCCCCTTCGATAATTAGGTATAACGTTCTTATAGAAGGAACAAGTAAGGCTCCCAATTGCTGGCTTGGTTCAATGTAAGGAATATTAATTTTTTCCAGCAAAACAAGTTTCTCTCTGCAGATAGAACTATATTATATAGTAGTCCGATATATATACCTTGTGCTACAAAATCTTGAAAAACAAAAAGATTTTACATATAAGAATCTCGACCGATTATTCCTATAGATATATTCAACCGATCCTCACAACTTCGTCACATCCGGAACTTACAACAGAGACAAGCACCTGCTCGTCTGTTCATGCTGTTCAGGAATATATATGCAATATATATTTGCTTCATGGAATCGAAATCTTCTTCTTTACAAGCGTTGTGACAAAGTGAAAGTACCCTACAAATATCCATCTAGATATCATATAATTGTGAGTTTTTGTCGTGCGCGTGTCCCAATCTGTTTCTGCTTTACTCCTGATGTAAGAGGCAGCATCGTCTTTCCGACGACCCCAACGATCGGTGCCATGGGATGAAGCGTCTGGTAATCCGAGTTCTGGATAAAAAAAAAACTCCACGAAAGTGCAATCGCAGCTGAATTGTGAGGCGGTTGGTCAAGATATCTTGTTAGAGAGGAAACCTTTTTCATACAAGAACATAACTTGCGACCGATCGTTCCTATGGCAGCTATATGATATAGTAGTCCGATCCGGCTGCTAAAACTGAGAGACTAATTCTCATAGAATCAGACAGACGGGCAGACGGACTTGGCTATATCCACCCGATTGCTGATCAAGAATATATATACCTTATGGAATTGGAGCTGTCTTCTTCTATACAGATTTCATGACAAAACTGTAATACCCTCTAGAAGGTTACAAAAAGGGAAGCAGTTTAGGTCCTGGGCTTTGGTAAAAAGGCCTAGCGATCGGACTCTAAAGTCCGAAGCTAATTCAGTTTGTTGTTAGAGTTAAGAATGTGTTGCAAAGCGAAGAAAGTAAAGCTAGAATATTTGACAGGTCTGCTCTCAGCGCTGATTACAGGGTATTGCATAGTCGGGCATATACGAGTAGAAATCGTAGAAATATATATAGCTTCTATATTCTAGCTGCTGATCACTGCTGATCACTGCTGATCACTACTGATCACTCGCAAGTGTTGCAAGCTGTTGCTGCAACTTGTTGTTGTTGTTGTTGCTGCTGTTGTTGCTGTTGCATTTGTTAAGACGAAGGCAGCGCAATGGAAATCAGCGCAAAACTAAATAAACTGCAAATGAAAACGAAAATGAAAACTCGAATGAAATCATAATAAAAATCTCGCATAAATGCAACAAATTTGTGGCGCATGCGCAACCAACCAATCAGCACAAGCTTCCCCTACACCTGCCCCCACTCCGACCCCCTCGACCCTCCGCTTGCAGCTGCCGTGCAATTAATAAAAACAACAGGCTGTGCCGCTCCGCCCCCCTCTTAGCCGCATTGTTGCTGCCTTCACAGACGCCGCCGCCGGCGATGAGCTAACAATCATTTTTTTTCTCTAGTTTCTTATACCCATTAAAAATGCTCAAAAGGGGCATAATGTGTGCGTGCAAATGTATGTAACAGCTAGAAGGAAGCGTGTCTCCGACTCCAGAAAGTATATAAATTCATGATCAGCATAGACGAGTCGATCTAGCCATGCCCGTCTGTCTGTCCGTCCGTCTGTCCGTCCGTCTGTCCGTCTGTCCATCTATCTGTCCGTCCGTCTGTCCGTCTGTCCGTTCGTCCATCTATCTGTCCGTATCACAAGGATCTCAGAACCTATAAGAGCTAGAGACTTGAAATGTAGGTCCTCCTATTGCCCGCGCAGTACGAGTAGGTTTCCGATAACCGATAACTTGCCTCGTTTTCCAAGCAATCGATAAAAATCGATATCGAAATGCTGTTTTCTGAGCAAATCTCGTAAATTATAAGAGCTGGCAACAACAAATTTGACAGGCAGGTTCTCGAATAGCATATATATATATAGAAATATATTTTAATGTATAACTTTTGCCGCCTAGCTATAAATCAAGTTATAAACCCAATTTGAATTAAGCCACAATTAAAATGCAATTGTCATTTTGGGAATATACATATAGCGTATAGCATAAACAGATCTAGTGTAAATTGTTGGTGTGCTTGTCGAGTAGGGTCGCAGGTTCGATTCCCAATTGATTGAAAGGCTTTTTTTTCATGAATTAAACGAACTCGTATTACAAGCTACATTTGGTGTTGGTAGAAGGGGCTGCAGGGTATCCGCCAGTCGGTAACTGCCGACTGGAGCCTCTTACTTGTTGCTTTTTTCGCCTTTTAACTGCCGTTTGGCGCGCACACGGCGCCGGCACGCGCTGCGCTGCCCCAGCGTTTGTATCTTGTAGATACAAAAATTGCATCGCGCTGCAGCGCAGCTTTTGCCACGTTGTTGTTGTTGCTGTTGTTGTTGTTGTTGTTGTTGTTGTTGTTGTTGTTGTTGTTGTTGTTGTTGTTGTTGTTGCTGCTGCTGTTTGCGTTTGTTTTTATGATTAACGCTCGTTTCGCTTTATATAATCGCAATCACTGCACATGGGCGCACTCCGCAGCACCGACAAAAAAAAAACGCATCTGGTCGCCTATGCACGACTCAGCGATACCCTATACTTTCAGTGTGTGTTGAGCAGGTCGGTTGAGCAGTGTCGAGCAGGCTTCTTCCTGCTTCGTTTTGCCTTGGCCCCACACTATCCACGCGAGCTACTTTCCCAAGTAACTCGGCTGTTTATAATCCGATCTCTATGAAATTTTCAGGGCTTCAATGTGACAAGCAAAAGTGCGCGTATACCAAAGACGACGTTTATAACAGCAAAAGTACTTGCAGTTGACAAAGATGTTGCAATGCGCATCCCAAACACGAAACTAGTCCTGACTTGTGTTTACTTTACAATAAAAGAGAATAGAGTATAGATATTCATCGATTGGGAAAGTGTGGAAAGCTTATCGATAGATGTTAGCAAATTTTAAAAGCGTTTGCTGAGAGAGAAGCTTTATACCAGGCGGACAGACACGTGAGCATGACATGATCTAGAATATATATACTATATTGATTATGAGTTGCCTGCTGCCTGTTGCATATGTTTGCTAGAGAACAGCATACCCTTAGCCGTTCGTTTTCAATATGTGTACAGGGTATTAATACAATTTCATAATTGAAAATGGTGCAACAATTTTTTTGGCTGCTCTTTTGGGCCTAACTCCGTCACTTACCATCATCACACCCTCCCCCCCCCTCTGCCCCACCGCGCAACCTCCCTTCCTCAAGCCATCCATCCGTCCATCCAGCCATCCATCCATCCATCTTTTGGTCTGTCTGTCTGCCTGTCTGTCCGTGTTGCATGTTTGATTTTAGTTAATGCAATGCTACATCTTTTTGTTGTTGTTGTTGTTGTTGTTGCTATTGTAATTAAACAGAAATGCAGCAATTTGAAATTTAAGAGGAAGTTTACCCAACGAAACTGGGCAACAATGCGTCCACGTCCACGCAGCTGGAAGCAGACAATTCAAATTGACTACCGCCTTGGAGTCTGCAGCAAGGTTGAAAACAATAGCCAACCCACCAAGTGGAACAGATCAATAAAATATATCCTTAACTCTATCTACATTTAATTAATATCAGATCAGAGTTCGGCTCTTGAAAGTGCAGATTAAAGTGATTAAATCATTTTATAAATCAGTCGAGAACTGAATTTCATTCAAGATTCTTGCTCTAAAGAGAAGTAAAAAGTAAATTTTTATATTGATAAACCCGAAACTCGAGCCCGCCAATAAAATATGTAAAAATGGAAAGCTCGCAGCATATTAGTTAGAAATTCTTAAATTTTCCGAAGTAATTTGAACCGGCGATCTCTCGTTTGCTGGTCCGACGCTCAAACAGCTAAGCAACGCATTGAGGTGGAAGCAAGGGGAAGCTTCTGAAAGAAGTTCTTTTAGGCTGTTTGATTAGCAATTGCTTGCGATTCGGCCAGAACAAGGCCTTCTCTATATATATTAGATCAAAGTTAGCTGTGCTTTGGCCTGACCTTCAATTGGAAGATGCAGAGGGAGATGAAGATGGTGAAGGAGTTAGAGTTGGAGATGTTGATGGAGAGGTTGGTCGTTGCGGTTCCCAGACTTGGCGCAGTGTCAAGTGCCTGGCAAGAGGGAAAACACAGACAGACCGAGAGACAGACAAACGGACAGTTGTACATTGAGACGGACTGAGAGCTGAAGCATTATTAAGTTTCTTTGTCATTTGTTAAATTTGTATTTGGGCGATACGCTATGGTAAAGACTATCAACAGATTGTCAACAACTATGCAGCACAAAGAAAGCATAAAACATATATATTCCTGAACAGCAAGCACATGCAAGTCGGATTCTCTATTTCTATGCAAGCTAGTCTCACAAATCTGGCTCAATACAGATAGTTGCCATGGGAAAAACCTACTCTTTTTTAAGATATCTCGAAAAAACTTGACACCATCTGCATTATATATAAGTTATAATAGAAAGAATCTTTTGAAAAGCAAGTCAGCAATCAGAAACTTCACTGTACTCACATATGCTGCAGAACAAACGCATAAAAAACAATGGGGAAAATTGTAAAGGCAAAGGGTATTCACGGTTCGGCCTGTTGCAGCTGAGCTGCTTTCTTGTTTTAGTTGTTTTTTTTTTGTTTTTTTTTTTGTGGAGCTGCGACAAACAATGTGAGTTATGACTAAACGAGACGAGCTACAAGCTACAAGCTGGACAAGTTGGAGAGTGCTAACGGAAACTGTTGACCGCCCAGTTGGCCAGTTTCCCAGTTTGGGGTCAGCTCGGCTAGCTTTCATCTACAATATGGGTATCTTTAAGCGTTATGAGTATCTTTTTATGGCTATAAAAATGAAGACAACAGCAACCGAAAAAATAACCGAAACATGTGAGCTGGGAGTGTGGGGCGCAGTTAAACCAAAAATGACCAAACTACACTTCGCGCTTCGGGTCAAAAGGTGCTGAGAAAGAACTCAACTTGACTCGACTCGACGCTGTTTCCAATGATGCTGAAATTCTGCTCTGCTCCGCGAAACTTGTTTCGTTTTCTTGGGGAGCTCTACGAGTTTGATGTTCATGTTGTAATCCACACGAACACAGTTTCCAGTTGCAACCACTTTACCCCAAAAAAAAAAAAGAACAGTTGATGTCCAAGATTTTAGCCACGAATTCGGCGACAGCTTTAGCCAGAATCTAAGCCTCGTAAGCCACACACAGGTGCAAAATGTAAATTTCTGGTGGATTTGAACCATCGATCTTCCGCTTGTCGGTTCGACGTTTGATAAACAACAAAAGTATCCAATAACTCACTTCTAGGCCAGAAGCAAAAGCATGGGAGCTTGTTTGAGTGCATGGATTTGAACCAACGATCGTCCACATGTTGGTTCGACGCTTAAAAACCACCAAAGTATCCAAGACCTCACATGCAGTCCAACAGCAAGGGCAAATTTACATTTTACTGTAAATATTATCAATTTCTGACGGATTTGAACCATCGTTTTCCCTCTTGTTGGTGCGACGCCTAAAAAGATGTATTCAAAACCTCAACTTCAGCCCGAAAGAAAAGACAAACGAGTTCTCAATTGTACTATAATTCAAACAGTTATCAATTTCTAACGGATTTGAGCCATCGATTTCACGCTTGTTGGTTCGACGCCTAAAAAAAAATATTCAAAGCCTCAATATCAGCCCAATAGACAAGACAAACGAATATTCAATTGTACTATAATTCAATCAGTTAACAATTTCGCATGGATTTGAGCCAGCGAACTCTCGCCTGTTGGTTCGACGTTCAGACAACTTGTTCCTTTATCAGTTGCATGCTTTGACCTCCGAATCATACAAAGCCTCACTTTCAGCCCAAAAAGAAAGGCCTCGTAAACATTCCGATGGGACTCGAACCACTAATTGGGCGACAGCTGTAGCCCAATTAATCGCCTTCAAATCCGCATAAGCCGCACACCCCAAACAAGGCATCTTGACACGCAGCATCTTGTGGCCAGATCGTCTACAGGAGCAGCATCTTGAACGACTGCCACGATGCTCTACTTTCGCTGCGGGCTGTCAAGTCGAAAGGGTTGCCGGCTCGTAAATCAACAAAGTAAACCAGTTTGGCGACTTAGTTGTACCTTTGTGACCTGCTCTGCTTCTTATACATACATATACGTTTGCCCTGCTCAAGGGTAGTTTTGCCAGTTGCCCCGTTCCCCTATGCCCTGCAGCCTGCACCCTTGATCCCCTGTCGCCTTTTCGTCACGCTGACCAATGTCCGGCAAAATGATGAACTTTCTAGCCCAAAAAATAAGACGAATAATTAATTGAATATGTTTCGCTTTTGAACTCTTGATCTGCATCTTGATCTTGAACCTGATCTCATCTTGGCCAGCAAAACATTTCATTAAAAATGTACTCAGCACGGGGTTGGGCCCAAGCCTCATCCCCGTGAACTTTGCTAACCTCCATAAGCAGGAGGGTTGGGCGCAGGCCCAACAATTAAACATGCCTCATTTTGGGTTAGAAAATGTCCGTTTATCGTTTTGCCCCCCCAAATTTTGATAACCCTCGCGATTCTGGACCAATGCGGTTGCCGCAAATCTTGTGCGAGAGCAAAAAAAAAACAAAAATGGCGTGCATTTACTTGTGAGACTCACTGTGCGCAAAAGTATGTCGCTCAGTTAATTTTTCTTACCTTTCTTTCTTTTAGAAAATGTTACCTGTATTTGGAATATTCAGTTATCTATTTAATAGGAAGATGTTTTGGAAGAACGAATTTGAAGCTCCCGAAGAGGTGTCAAAAGACTTAAGGATGCGATTCATATCCTTTATTGTCTATCAAAAGCACTTCGAACCAGCTAGAGAATCCTCCAAATTTTCGAACTCTTTTCGAATTCAGTAAAGAAATGGAAGATTTTCAGTCTTTTATATCTCCAGATTGTTCTTGGTTTCTATCTTTTAAATATATGTTATGGGTATACCCAAGTAAATATAGACTTCTGCTTTTTGCTCCCTCTCTCTCTCTCTCTCTCTCTCTCTCTCTCTCCCTCTCTCCCTCTCTCCCTCAGACTGACCGTTAAAAATTATTTTTTTGTCTAATCCCAATTGAAACTTGTCCTGCGTTGATCTAATTTTCAGTCCTTTCATTGAACACGTCCCGTTTCGAGCCCATAAGAAGAAGAGGAAGAAATAGAAGAAGTGAAAAGCCGTTACTTCTTTGCACAATGCCCCAGGGAACTGTCCTTGCCCTTGCCTCTGCCCCTGCCCCTGCCCCTGGCTCTGCCTTAACTGCCTGTTCGGCCAGCCCAGCCCGAGTGTCCTGTATATCCTGCGCTCCTCTTCTTCTCGTTTTCGCGCAGTCACTGACCTCATTTCGATCGCCTCAGCCGCGTGCCCCGCGCCCCGCGCTTCGCGCCCCAGGTCGCGCTGCAGCTCAAATTGCCTAAGAACAGGAGGGAGAGAGAGAGAGAGCAAGAGAGCAAGAGAGAGATACTTAAGATCAAAGAGCATAAGAATATATAAGAATTTTTCTAAAGATTTACTAACCGACTTCCTAGGAAAAAGAACAAACTATGTTAAAGAATCGAATTTCTTTATTTATTATATTTTTATAACATTTAAAACTAATTTTCGAGGATTTTTGAGAGAATTTATTTTAAAGGTGCCACGGACAAGGCCGGGCACAATTTTCAAATATTATGAATATCGCTGGTAAAACTTTAAGTAAATACTCGAACTCGGACTTTCGTGATTCGATTGCCCAAACTTATCTATCGGCAACTATTCAGAACAGAAATATGCTTTAGATACAGAAACTTGTGATATTAACCCTCAAGCTGAATAACATTTTATCAAGATGAATATAGGAAATATATAAGTAAAAATAGGTTATAGAAATAGCTTCTATTAGCAGCAGACTTTGCTCTCAGCTCCAGTCTTGCATACGACCTAATCGAAGCTTGAACTGTTTGCGAATTTTAGCGCAAGATAAAACTGCAAAGAAAGCAAGCTTT
Source organism: Drosophila novamexicana (assembly GCF_003285875.2). Taxonomy (NCBI): domain Eukaryota; kingdom Metazoa; phylum Arthropoda; class Insecta; order Diptera; family Drosophilidae; genus Drosophila; species Drosophila novamexicana. Next base: position 127,580 of record NW_020824923.1, on the reverse strand, counting down.
TGTAATTAGCCAAGACTTATGAATGTTCAACTAAATACACAAAAAAAACGAAGACTCTACTTAAGTATTATTCAAAAATGAAGCCAGGCAAATAACTTATTGTATTCCCCAACAAAATAGCAAACATATTCCATTCCACTTTGGATGCGTATTTTTCGATTTCGAGTCAAAATATGTAATGCCGGCTAATGAAGCGAAATTAAGGCGATAAACCAAAGGTTCAAACTCTCATTAACCCAAAAGGTCTTAAGATCCTGTGCAGCATATTCCCGATCCGACCGATCCATAAATTATCATTTTAACGGACACACACACACACACACAGACACAGAGACGCAAGAGCGAAAAATGACGCAGTCATAAAACAAATTTTAATCAACTAAAGATGTTTGGGATCAAATTGTAATACGCATGTTGACCAAACGCACAAACTGGACTTGGGCATGAAATATGAGTTCAGGCCAGGGGCAGGCGGGCTTGGTCAAGCGTGTAATGCCAAAGGATGTGAGAATGCGACCAGTTTCAGTTGCAAAGTCCAAGTCCAAGTCCAAGACGAGCCAATTTCACAGCAGCAAATCAAGATCCATTGACCAACCCAACTAATATTCAAATGAGGTCGACCGGATCAGTACCGGGATGAGATCGTAAATTAACAGCCAACTGACCAGCCGAATGCAACTGGCAAACAGGGTGAAACGGGACGCGGGGCACAGGACTCACGACTCATTACAATGGGAGCAAACGGCAGAGGGCAGAGGCGCCTCAAACGGGACAGCGAATCTAGCATGGCACAGGATAGGGTTGAAGACAGAAGCCAGAAGACAACGAAATTGCATTGACCCGAAGACGCAAACCCACCCCTCCTGCACTGGACAGTGGTCAGCCAGTTCGACCCTCGCTACTTAGTGGCTGTTAAAGTTCGCGGCTCGAACCTCAACCCGGCCTCTCGCTCTGGCCCTGGCCCTGTCTCTGGCTCAGTCCTAATTTGCATTTGGCGCGTTGGCTGTTGCGCCTTCGTCTATTTATTTATTATTTAGTTGTGTGTCCAGCGTCCGGCGCTGGGAACCTTTTTTTTAGTGCGTCTCGGCCGTTGGTCAGTTCTCGCTCTATTCAAGTCGCTGATCCCATTCCCGTTCCGAGTGTGTCCCTCAAGTGCCATTGTCTGGGCGCCGCCCTTTGTTTTCATATGTCATGTTGGACAGCGCACTGGAGACGACACGGGACAGAGGACGTAGGACATCGACTGGACCCAGCCATTGCCCGCTCCGTTGATCCGTTTTTGGCTGCTCTGCGAAACTCGTTTTGCCGCCCAAATAAGACATATTTCGCGGCAATCAACGGCCACAGCTGTGCTCCTCGGTCCCAGTCCCATTCCCAGTCCCATTTCCATGCCCATTCCTAGTCCCCGTCCCTGTTAGCTACACCAATTATATGCCTTGATTCGATGATTTGGCGCCAAACTATTTACTATCTTCTCATTATCATCGTCTATCTAATATATATATGCATACTATATACATCATCCTCTCAATAATATAATCTATGTAATACATATATATTAGCTGTGCCATCCATCCTCTCATTATCATCTTCTATGTCAGATATATATTACATCCTCTCATTATCATCCTCTATAATAGACATATATATTTTATATATACTCTCTTCTCAATGTCTTCCTTTATATATTATTGATACCATCCTCTCGTTCCCATTCTCTATGTTGGACATATACACATGCATCTTCTCATTATCATCTTCTATATATTGTTTATAAATTATATATACCATCCCCTCATTGTCGTCCTCTATCTAAATAAATCTATATACCAAATATATCATCCTCTCCATAAGCTATATATAATATATATACCATCTTCTCAATAACATCCTTTATATATTTCCATCCTCCTCTCATTATCATCCTCTATGTTATACATATAGATATATATATCTTCTCATTATCAGCCTCTTTATATATTATATACTCTCCTCTCATTACCATCCTTTATATTATATGTATATATCCATACTCTACGTTTTTCTCTTCCCATCTTTTATAATCCTCTCGCCTCTTAGTTTAAACATACTTTAATTCCTTTCGTTCAGAGCATATCGAATTCTATTTCAGTCAAGTCTGCTCTTAGTCAAGATTTGTATATCTAACCAACTATGGAAACAACTTTTGTGCTTTAATAGTTTAATTATATAGATATAGATATCGATTATATAGATAATCTCTAAATGGACATAGGTCAAAATTTCCCACACCCATAACTCCGATTTCATAAGGTTTGGCTTTTAGTTCATAATTTGGTCTCTAGATCAATTTGACAATGAAATCTGGCAACATTTTATTTGGTCTAAATTCATGTATATATAGTACTATCTATCGGGTATTGCCCGGCCTTGCCCGTGGTACGAAAAAATTAGTTTTAAGCCGATTGGGTGGTAAACAAAAAAGTTTGTGTGTGTATGTATACATGTGTATGTGTGCGTTGGTGTATGCATGCATGTGTGTATGTATGCATTTGTGTATATATGTATGCATGCATGTTTGTTTTCTAATAACAAATGCGGACCAAGTTTATTTGTCGCTGTGCTGCAAATTTAATTCAAACGAATTTCTGCCAAGTGCTTTTCTCCTCGATTCTCAAGAATTTAAGTAGGCTCTGCAGTTTTTCTAGTAGTATTGTAGTGATATTTTTATTGTTGTTTTTTTTCTGTATGTGTATGTACACATGTATGTATGTATTTATGTGTGTATATGTGCATGTGTGTATGTATATGTATATATGTATGCATGTATGTACATATATGTGTGTGTATGGATATGCGTATGTGCGTTGCATGTATGTATGTTTGTATGTACATATGTATGTACATATGTATGTATGTATGTATGTATGTATATATGTATGTATGTATGTATATATGTATGTATGTATGTATGTATATATGTATGTATGTATGTATGTATATATGTATGCATGTATGTATATATGTATGTATGTATGTATGTATGTATGTATGTATGTATGTATGTATGTATGTATGTGTATGTGCATGTATGTATGTAGGCATCCGAATATGTATTCATACATGTACGCATGCATGCATGTTTGCATATGTACAAAACAAACATGCATACACGTATGTAAAAACAGGCAACCGAAAATTGGATTGGCCGAAACTATGAGGCATAATGCTGCTCGTTTAATTATCAATATAGGCAACTTTTTCATAATTAGAGTACAATGAATAATTCATTCCATTTACTCAAATGAGCATCATTTGTGATAAATCTGAGGACATTTATCAAATTAGATGGCTTTGCGCCACATGATCTGACCTGAACTTTAGAGCAAACGCTTAATTGCTTCATTTCACGCAGTTGATGTCCCGAAAAGCCAAGCCCAGCCCAGCCCAGACCCAACCCAGACCCAAGCCAAGCCAAACAAAAGAAAAGCCAACCCAGTCCAGAATAGCCGAAAACATCCCGAAACACCACCCGGACAGAAGTCAATAGCTTTGTCTGGGCGGGATGCAGCCTAGTGGGATGTGAATAGAAGTGGGCGAGCGGGGGTGGATGCGGTGTTTCCATGCTTAAACGTGACTTTTAACGCGCGCGCCAAGGGGTAAAGGCAAATGCGCTTTGGCATTAGGGTGCCACGGACAGGGACATGGACAGGGACGGGCACAGAGACGTGGACTGCAACAGGAACAGAAACAGGGTGTGGCTGGGCTGAGTCTGGAATTGAGTTTAGCTGCGGAGCAGTCGGCGGGCCAGTCCCCGAGCTGCTGGCATTTCGAATGAAATCCAACTGCAGACTGCAGACGTTTTTGGCGTAATTGCATTTGGCACGGCAACATCTCCAGCAGGAGCAGGAGCATATGGCTCCCGTTCTGAGTGCAGGAATATGCCAGACGGCGACTGGCATTTCGCCAGCAAACTTGGCTAGCGGGAAATGGATGTGATTGTGGATGTGGATGTGAATGTGGATCTTCCGCTCAGCCGATAGACCCACAACTTTGACCAGGAAACGGCTTCCTCTGCAAGTTTTTTACGCTACAAAGCATACATTTATATATATATATAAAGAAAATGTCTGAAATGAAAATGAAAACGAGATAAAATAGGAAAAGAAGCAAAAAGGAAAAAACAAAGAAAAATCACAGAAAATAAATGCAAGCGGGCGGGCAATTATCACGTGCAAGCCATGAAACTGGTGCAGAGGCGGCGCGAAGCGGGGCGTGAGCAGGGGCAGGGGCAGGGGCAAGAAAGCAAAAGTAAGAGGTGCTCGTAACACTCGAAACAATGTTAACAATTTACCAAACCAAAGCAGAGCACGTCCAAAAATCCGACTGAACCAGTTGAAATGCTCAAAAGTAATACGCTAGGAATATTGTATATAAGCATATTTATGCAGACTGCAAGCCGGTTCGAACCCGCACTTCCAAATATTGTGTCTTGTAACCCAACCTTGGCCTGAAACAATCGAAGCGAAAAGCTAACCAAACCCTATTCCATTATTCCAAAGTTATTTGATTCGAAATAAACCAATTCCTGAGGCAGATCCAGTCTCAGAACATAAAAAACTTGGATCAATGCATTTGAAATGCTCAAAAGTAGAATTATTGTATATATATTTATGCAGACTGCAAGCCGGTTCGAACCCGCACTTCCAAATATTGTGTCTTGTAACCCAACCTTGGCCTAAAAACAATCGAAGCGAAAAACTAACCAAACCTTATTCCATTATTCCGGATCTGAGCACAGTTTTAGCTATATATCATATTTAGAGATCTTAGTTAAGTCTCGTAGTTACATAAAAACAAGTTCTTCAAGAGTTCGAATAACCCGTTTGGCATAACCCTCAAGTGATTGAAAAGCAAACGAATTTAGGAAAAGTAAGTCTAAGAACTTGAATATATATTATCTATATCACATGGGGAACTTTATTTGGCACTTACTCGTTTTGCCCGGCAGCTGCTTTTACTAGAAAAACATAAAAAATACTCAGAAGCAATTTCCATCGATTTTCCGCACTTGCAAGTGGAAGTTCCAACGATGTGGAAGTACACAGTAAGCAATTTCCACCGATTTTCCGCACTTGCAAGTGGAATTTACAAAGAAAGCAAGAATTGCTTTCAGTCAGTCAGTCAATCAGTCAGTCAATCAGTCAGTCAATCAATCAATCAGTCAGGCAAATGTATGTATGTATGTATCCAGCGTCTTAAGGGTTTATTGCGCTTAGCTTGGATTTCCCACATTTTGGGCGTCAGATTTTCCCACGCCCCAAAAACTTATCTTTGGAGCTTTTCGCGCCCGCATACACGAGTTCCCAACCAGTTCAGGTGATAACAGCACTGTCTCTCTCCCCCTCTTTCTCTGCGTCTCCCTGAGCGGACTTTCCCGCCATTTGCGCAGCGAAGCGAAGAAGCAACCGCCAAGACAGTTGCGCCCGCTGCGCCTGTCCGTTGATAAGACCTGCGACAGGGGCCTCTTGTAACGGCTGCCGGCGACGTCGACTGCGACGTCGACTGCAACGTCGACTGCAACTGCAACTGGGCCTTCGCCTGTGGCTTATTAAACGGAACAGTTGCTGGCAGGAGTCTTCCAGCTGACGCTGGCGCGTACCACGGCCCAGATTAGACCGGCAAATCAACTGGTTCACTCAAGCGTTCCCCCCGTCCCCCTCCCCGCCCCCTCTGCGTGACAAAAAGAAGCAGCAGCAGCACTAGAAGGCGAAGAAGAAGCAACACAAATTAACCCTGAACCGAGTCGGCCAGCTGCAAGGCTCGCGTCTTGCCACTTGGCTGCCGAGGCGACATTTTGTCAGCGCGTTCATTAAATTTGTTGCAACTGAACCCCCCTCCCACTTACCCCGCCCCCTCTGCCCCACCCCCCGTTAATTACCTCAGCAGTAAGCGAAGCACACCTGACCTCGGCCAAGCTCCGATCTCGATCTGCCAAGCGGTAGAGAGACCTCTAGCATTTGATCGCGACGGCTGATAGAACTGCAACAGCAGCCGCTGCAAGAACAAGAAGAAGAACAACTGCATCAAGTGGCAGCAGCAGCAGCAGAAGAAGAAGAAGAAGAAGCAGAAGCAGAGGCAGAGGCAGCGTGTCGTCAACATCTGTGCGGCCAGGCAGAGTTGACTCCAGTTTAGGGACAGATAAAAATACAGAAGAAAAAAAAATAAGAGAATAATAATGTCATGTGGGTTCAACTGCAGCAGGGTAAGCGGGGCAAGGGGCAACAGGGAACAGGGGACGGGGGACGAGGGCACGTGCCCTCTCAAGCGCGAAACGAAACGAAAGGCAGCGCATGACTTGGCTAAATGACGTCGAAGATGCCTCAAACTGGGCCTCAGCCTGCGTCTCGGCCAAAGGCCTCAGTATCCGGGCCAACTGAACAGTTCTGGCGCCAGAGCGGAGCGCATGTCGTGCACAGTAACGCAACACGAACACGAACACGAAAAAAAAAAAAACATAAAAGTATCTGCATTTACAGAGAGCTATCGGGTCTGAGGAAGTACCATGCGAGAGGCTGCACACCAAATTTGATGTAACTAGCCTTAATAGTCTTTGAGTTATGTTTGAAAAACCAACTCACATATCGATATTTATCGATATTTTGAAAATGACCAACAGAAAAGTCCAAAACAAAATAAACTCGCTCTGAACATTAGTTGGAAGAATATATATTTTAGATTTTACTTCTCTGGCTCTTCAACAGACCGTCGATATATATCGATGTTCAGTGTATTTAGTCATCGACTCTTACACAGATATACGATAAATATCGATGTTCAGCCTCTTAAGGCTTTAGCTTTATAGCTTTTTATGCCTCCATCTCGTACACAGATGTTAAATAAATATCGATTGGCAGCCTTTTAAGTCTCTGACTCTTGTACAGTCGAATTGACGTTCGATAAATATCGATTTTTAGCCCTTAAATTCCTTGGCTGTTGCACAGAACGTCGGTAAAGATCGGTTTTAAGCCTTTTAACTTCTTGACTCTTCGTTAGTTATCGATGTTCGGCCTTTTTAATACCTAGCTCTAACAGAAACGTTCGATAAATATCGATTTCAAGCCCTGATTTTATTCGAATAAATATCGATATTCAGTCTTAACTTGATTCACACTAACTCGAATACAATAAGCACGAGGCACGCCAAAGTTGTGTGGTATATTTAGTTCCTGGTTAACCCTCACCAAATTGTACAGGGTATCTCTCTGCTGCCAATAGCCCACCCACCCTCCCCCCCCCCTTTCCCTTCTCCTGCTTGCACTAGTTGCATCGATATTCTGTATTAATATCGCATGTCTTTCGTGTCGATCGCTCGTCACGCTCTCCTCGCTAGCGCAATGCACCAATCGAGGGTATGTTGCAGCCTTATATTAAATACATTTCCTTTGCCCAGCGCCTGCACTTCCGGCGCTGCGGTTGGCTCTGGGCTCTGGGCTCTGTGTTGCCAACTTCATCGTCATCATCAACAACGTCTTTTGTCGTTGTTGTCTTTAATTGCTCTACACACACACACACACACACACACACACACACACACACTACACACACGCACACACCCCGCACTCGATTGTTGTTCCCGCAGGTTTTTCCCTTATTTTCTTCTTTATTACAATGGGGTTTCTTTGCAGCTAAATTAGATTAAGCAGTCAGGCACATGTCTCGAGTTGCATTCGATGCAAGAAACCCGCTCCTGGAGACACTTTCGGCCACGGGCAACAGCAGGCCCAAGAGGGTTGACTGCGACTGCAACGGCGACTCCTGCGCTGAATTGATTATCTAAGCCATTTGGTCGGTCGACACTCAGATGCTCCCCACAGTGTCAGGTTCTAGGCTCAACAGAAGCCAATGGCACTTGGCTTGGTTTGTAAGGGCAAGGGGTTTGTTTCTTGCCTTTCACTTGGCTTAAAAATAACTCCCGATTGCATTGGAGATAGCAGAGAGAAGAGAAACAAACTATGTAGAATCCTCAAAGATGAAGAAGGTAGAGAATTCGCATCATGCTAGAGATTCTACACTTAAATCGATGGGGATCGCAACACATTTAACATTTCTAAAAATCGAATCTAAATAAGATATATGAACTATTCTGAGCAGATTCTAGGCATAGAAAACTATGAATTCAAAGATTTACAGAAAAAAAATCTTAAGAATACAAAGGTTTTCCTAGGAATATTCCTTCTAACTATTTGCTTTTGGCTGTCGCGTGCTTTATTTGACTATTATTTTCTCTATATTTCTTTCATCCTTCTTTTGTCTCTGTGTCTCTCTCTCCCTACCGTTCTCTAGCGCTATCTATCTATCTCTATCTATCTCTCTATAACTGCATCTCTTTCGCTCTCTCTCTCTCTCTCTATTTATCTCAATCCATCTATCTCTCTCTATCTATATCTCTATATATCTACATCTCTCTCTCGCTCTCTCTCTCTCTGTCTCTCTCTGTCTCTCCTTCTCTCTCTCCTTCTCTCTCTCATATATCATATAGTTAAAATAGTTCGAAGCTTAAGTTCCCATGAAAAAAACCTTTCTGGTTTTCTGAAATATTCAAACCAAATTTGACATATGCGAGAAATCGGACTATGTCGCTAAGATATATATAAAGAATCGATCGAAAGATGAGTTTTTGATAGAATTAATTTCTATTTATCAACAATTTGTACACTCAACTCAATTAGAAGCTAGGAAAGTCTCTAAACATAGCGCCAGAATCGTATCAAATCGAACTTTACAATATTACTGGAAGGGTAAATAATCTTCGGACTGCTCTCTCTCTGTCTCTCTCTCTACTCTCTCTCTCTCCCTACTCTCTCTCTCTCTCTCTCTCTCTCTCTCTCTCTCTCTCTCTACTCTCTCTAAATACATTTCATAAAAAATTAAGTTCTGCAATTGAATTTAAATTAAAAATTCAATAAAAAAAAGCAGAAAACATTTGTAAAATGTTGACTGTGGCATTGCCTGCCCCTTACCCTGCCCCTGCCCCTTCAGAGTCGCTTGCCACAGAGATGCTGCCTGCCACACGCTGCCTGCGGGCTTCTGGCAGTGCAATGAACCAACATATTGGCCAACACACACACACACACACACACCCACAGACACACACACACACACGGCCTTTTAATAGGCCGAACAGGTGCATTGGCAGCTCTGGCGGACCCTCTCGGCTCTCGGCTGTTGCAGCCGCAGTCCTTTTGCATCCTTGCAACAACAATCGAACAATCGAGCAAGGCACACGCGGCACGTGCCCCTTCATTTGTATTCATCTTGTGAGCGAATGCAACATGATGTTGCAGGCATCATCCGCTTACCTGTTGGCCTGCCACTTACCTGTTCCAGGCTGTCCGTTAACCGTTCAGCATTTGCAGCAGGCGGCGCAGGCTGCAAGCTGCATTCGTGCCCCACCCCCCTTTCCTGTCACTGGGCAGAGGGGGAGCCACAATTTAGCGCGTGGCAGGATCTACAGCTACCAAGGACAACCAGCTGAGCTGTCTTTGTGTGTGTGCGTGTGTGTGTGTGTGTGTGTGTGTGTGTGTGTGTGTGCTGCCTCTTTATAATTAAATTGGCTTTCGGTTCGAGCAGCTTCTTCTTGCAGCATCCAATTGACGCAGCCGCAGCAGCTGTCCAGCTGAAAAGTTTTCATACCCCTTTCACAGACTGCAAATGGGGTAGATTAGCTGGCGATAAGCTTCTGCAATTATGTAAGGAACGCGCCTACAAATCGTTGCCTAAGTATACAAAAAAATAGTCGCTGGCTCAAACCTTGTAGATTTCAATTTCCCACGGGCACGTACTTAGCGGAAAGGTAATATCTACAATTTCACGGGCAATGCCGGGTAATATCCGCTAGTAGTATATATATTCTTGATCAATCGATAAGCTAAGTTATCCGTCGATTTTCATAACAACAAAAGCCTTTCTACTCTCTTCGACACCATAAACTATATAAAAAAGATATATTACCTTTCATATACCTTTTATCGATATCATCTCCCAATATTCCTAATATTGATAAATATCGATTTTAAGACATGCTTTTTGAAGCGTAGCTCGAAAACAATAAGGGCTAGCTACTCTAAGCTTGGCATGCAGCTTCTCGTATGGTAATATGCATATGCGAAGGATTTCACTTTTTTAGATGTCTGCCCCCATTTCGCCGGAATTGGAAAAAAACGCATTCTCTAAGCTAGAGCCTTGGGCTTTGGTATGCTACGAGTTGTGTATGTCTTAGTTAAGTCCAGAAAATTTCATGAGGATTGGTCGAGAAACGCCTCAGTTAAGCAAGAATGTATTGCTTGTAGGGTAAGGGTCTTCCCATGTGTATCAAAAAGAAGCTACAATGTTTGCAGGATATCTGCTAGTCCTTCGACCTACAAAAACAAATTGGAATGCCGAATGCGAACCTCTTCGATTCAAAAACATGTTTACAGTTTGAAAGCCATTGCCTTTTGGGGCTAACAGTTTGAGAGTCACCGAAGAACTGCTTTGCAGCTTGTGTTGCAGAGCGAACAGGGTATTGGGCAAACGTTGACAGCCGTCTGCAAGACTTTGACCGTTGACTGACCCGATGGACGTGATGTGCATTATGCACACCTCGCCGGGATTAGTCAGGCCCATTAAACGCCTGACGACGAGCCGCATAAACAATCTAATCCAACAAATGCCCCTGCCACAGCTCCTTCTGCCCGCCCGTCAACAGTTGCCCAATTACGCATCCACTTATGACTAAATAGACGCACCTTTTTTTTCTGGCCCTTACCTGACCCAGGCACACACACACACACACACACACACGCCCCTGCCGGACCAGAAATCATTGCGTAACTAGGCGCGTCCACGAGAGCAGAGCAGAGCAGGGGAGAGGTGAGGGGAGAGGTGAGGGGAGATAAAATAAAGGAGCAGCCTTCTAAAAACATCTGCCCTCAGACAGCCGAGGAGCTGGCGCAAACCCTTGGCCAATCTGTCGACAGCAACTGGCGTTAAAAAACTCGCGGCGAGGGTTGCGCCTCACACCTTCAACGCGGGCGGGACGGGAACGGGTACGGGAACGGGGGTGGGGGGGGGGGGGCAGGAGCAGGAGCAGAAATCGGCAGACGCGACGCTTAATCAATACGTTGCCATAAATCAGTAGGAACTAACAGACTGTGCCGAAAGCGACGGCATCGCCGACTTCTCTGTATACCCTGTGCCCTTTTGCAGTCGGGTCAAAGTGCGGGTATGCGCGTTTGCAGCAAGCGCTTGTGACACGCAACAGAAGTTAGCTCAATTCGATAAGGTTGGTGCGTAAATATGATTTCGATAGGTTTTCGGACAAGCTCTAGATATCGATATATATCGATGGCAGCCCTGGAATATCGAGTATATGCTTCAGACGTCTTCCAATTCTCACGAAATCGATAAATATCGAGCATATCTCAGACATTTTAAGAATTAGATACTTTTAATTTGTGTTCCGATTTTTCTTGCAATTCTCACAAAATCGATAACTATCGATGGCAGCCTTGGAATATCGAGCAAATCTTAGATATTATAGAAAGTATATACATTAAATTAGAGTTCATTATTTACATCAATTCTTTCAGCAGCTTTTTCAATTCTCAGCAAATCGATAAATGTCGATGACAGCTATTCGTATACATCTTAGATATTGTATTTCAAATTTGAGTTCCAAAAATATCGATAAATATCGATGCCAGTCCCCGGACTTTCAGGGAATCTCTCATAAATAAGATAAATGCGATTTTCAATAAATATCGATTATCGATAAATATCGATTTTCGATAAATGTCTGTTCATAAGTTTTACTCATAAAGTTGATGAAAGCTTGATACTTGATACGTGGATTTACATCAAGAGTATTTCACTCGCAGCTTTGAGCGATTGTACAGGGTATCTACTTAGTTGGTCAACCTCTTTTTTGTGGCCTTTACTGCTGCTAACCCCTTCCGAATGCTCGGCTCTTCTTCGTTTTCTTTGCGCTTCTTTGGCTCGTGCTCCTTTCCAAACTGGGGCAACCGCAACAACAAATTAGGACCAGTTTCTTGTCCACATGCCAATGACCCGGCTGAGGACCCAGGCCCAGGCCAGCAGGCACAGCTGCGATGCGATGAGACTCTTCGACTCTCCGACTCTCCGACTATATAGACAAACGGACAGCTCAATTCTGCCGAACAGTTCCAAGCTGCTCCGCCGCCTCCCGGCCTGCCCTCTCCCCTTTCAGCCCTCTGCCCTGGCATCTACTTGCAGTCCAGTGCAAGGACCTCGTTCAATTATTAATTACAGAAGTGCAGTCCAGGCCAAATATTACCGCCCCCTCCACCTTCACCTCCCCCCTAATCCATCTACCCTTATCCCTTTGCAGCAAAAACTCGCCCACTTCCAGAATTCCTTTTGTAAATATTTACAAAAAAAAAAACCAACACACACACACACGCTATTAAAAAGCGTGCCAATCGGAAAAGTAACGAATCATCGCACGATATCAATAACTTAGCCCCACCCCCTGCCCCCTCTAGAGTCAATATCCCCCGTTCGCCCTGAAGCGCATAGCGTGAGAAAGACAAAGTGAAACTTAAAACAAAAAAAAACCTATTTCTGTCACATTTGATATTCGATTTCCAGAGAATGAGATGAATAATTAAATATATACATATATATATAAATATAACCCAATCGAAGAAGATGATTAGCTATATATACATTTATATTATATATATATTAATTTATTTATATTTTTATCAAGGGCGAATCCCTAGTTTACTGGGTAGAGAGAGACTCTCTTCTGCTATCCTGCTTAACTTCGGAACTTACAGTCCGATCTTTGTGAAATTTTCAGAGCTTGAATATGGCATTGAAATGTGAATGCATCCGAAAGCTCTAGAGTATATGTCTGATTTTGAGTAAAATGGCGGTGAAGTTGGGATATTCTTCATTAGTTAGGCTATCTTAGAGCATATACTAATGAAGAATATCCCAGCTCCTGTTTAGAGTTATCCAAAAAAAGTTGAATATTCTGCATTTGAACATACTCCAAGCTACACTACACTACAAATTTGGTGTCCTTTAGCTTGAATAAGCTTAGCTTAGCTTTAATCTTTAAGTATCGATACTTTATTTGAGAAATCAATTGCCATAGTTTTCATTCACTTTCAGATTTAGTCAAAAAGAACAGTATTTAAATATCGATTTTAATCGATTTCGCGAATTGTTATCGATAATTTGCAACCGATTCGTTAGTTCCTGCTGGTGTCCATTGTGACAGCCCCCCCTCCCCCCTCTTCTTCCCATGCCTCCCTCAAACATACTGCCAAGAATAGCCACAACTAAGGCTCCCCCCTCCCTCCTCACCACCCTCAGCACACCTCAGCACACCATCAAAAAACCAACGCTACAAACCTGATTCAATTGACAACCCACCCCCCCCCCCCTCCCACACTCCCTGCAAAAGTTCCTACATTAAATTCCATTTCAGTGTTGTGTTCTATTTTTTTGTGGTTTTCAGTTCTGTTGAGCTGTCGCTGCCTACCACACACACACCTCCCCCCCCCCCCCCCTAGCCGACGCCCATGCTTTTGGCTCTGCTCTTTTGTGTCCTGTGCGCGCACGCTTTTTATTTATTCAGCAAACAACAACAACAACAACATTAACTGAAATGGGCGGAAACCAAACAAAATGCGCGGGGTGTATATGCGTGTGTGTGTGCGTGGGTGTGTGTGTGTGTGTGCGTTGTGTATCTACAGGAGATACTTTTTTGCCAACCGCAACTTGCACGAAATGTACAGCAGCTGCCTGGCTGCCTGGCTGCTGCTGCTGCTGGACAGCGCATATCGATCGATTTCACAGTCAGGCGCAAAAGTATTCGTCAGCGAATCTAATCTTTTACGAGCAACCTGCAAAGTATGCAATAGAAGCCAAAAATAGTTTAAAAAACGAACACAACAAAAATTGGAAACAACAACAAAAGCATTTAAATATGCAAATCAATATTTCGCTTATGTGCATATATTAAATACTTTTCTGGCGACAGCATACTTTTCGTAGACACTGTGCGGACTCTTGCGCTGCGCTGCGCTGCACTGCGCTGGGTTGTCCGTTAGGGGGCGTCTGCGGAAATTCCGCAGCGTCAGGCAGCAAATGTTTGCATCGTTGACATGTTAAATTGCGCTTCGCTGGCGCCATCTGACGACGGAAATCATAAACTAGCGCTACTTTAGCTAGTCGCTATCTCGCTCTCGCTTACACCAAAGCCTCTGCTCTGCGCTCTGCCCTCTGCTTTGCTGCGCGCACTCCTGCGCCTGACCACACACACACACACACCCTCTCCCCCTCCCTGGCCCCAGCCCCTGGTAGCCTTGGGCTGGCCACGTTACACGGCGAACAGCGCATTTGAGTAACAGTTAGACAAGGCGTAGGGGGGCGGGGCAGCACAGTTGTCGCACATTTTAGATGAGTATTTGCACAGCAAATAATCGATAAGACAAATCGATAAATTTAAATTGAGCGATTACATTTTATTAAAAAAGTATACATATGTTTAAATAAATAAATACGGAACTAAGCAAACAAAAAAAAAATAGAAAAAAAAAAGGTTATTAGATTAATTAAATATTCGCCTCGATTTAGGCCACAAATTTGAGATTTGTACGCTTGCGCTGCCCGAATTCGCCACTGCGGCGACGCAGCGTCTGCTCCGCGGCAGCGCTCTGCGGCTGCGCGCCGCGTCCCAGCAGATTCCAGAAGGGACGCGGCGTCGTCGTCGTCGTCGTCGTCGCCGGCGGATCCTTGTTGATGTAAATGCAATTGACGATCGGCTCGTCGCCGAAGTATTCACGACGATAGCCGACGCCGACGCCGTTAATGTTCTGGTTGCGTATCTTGTTGCGGCGACGTCGACGGCGCTGCAGCTGCTGGCGGCGACGCTTCTGCTGCAGCCGGCGTCGGCGCTGCGCCTCCGTGCTCTGCTGCGGCCGGCGGCGTCTATAGCCGCCCATGGCGTCGCTGTAACTGTAGACGCTGCTGCCGCTGCTGCTGCTGCTGCTGCTGGGACGTCGGCGTTTATTGACGGAGCTGCTCGGTCTGCTCTTCTTCTTCTTCTTCTGAGTGGGCTTTGTCTTGCGGCGCTTGGCGGGCGAGGAGGAGCTGGAGGAGCTGCTGCTGCTGCTGCTGCTGGCTGGCTTCTTCTTGGCAGGCTTTGGCTTGTCGGCAGCGCTGCTGACGCTCTGCTGCTGCTGCTGCTGCTGCTTCTTCTTGTTCTGCTGCTGCTCCAGCTCTGCCAACGTCTGCTCTGCTGGTCGCCGCTTCTTCTTCTCCTTCTCCTTCTCCTGCTGCTGCTGCTGCTGCTGCTTTCTCTTCTGTCCGCTCTTTCTGCGCTTCACCTGCTGCTGCTGCTTCTTCTTCTTCTTCTTGCTCTCCACCGGCCGCTGATTGGGCTCATTGATAACGGGATGAATATCGCCGTCATCGTCGCCGCCCGTACTCCAAATGGCCGAGGTGCTGACGGGACTGTCCTCGGTAACGAAGTGCTCGTACTCATCGTAGAGGCCCACGCCCTGATAGTAGAAGCCATCGTCGCCGCCATCCTCATCCTCGTCCTCGTCCAGATCCAGATCCTCGCCGTAGTAGACAAAGTCCGTCTGCTTTAGCGGCGACAGCGGCTTCAGCTCGAAGACGGCGTGCGTGTTGGGATTCACCTTGGGCGGCTGTTGTGATTCGACCACAACGATGCCCGCGTCCCCGCCCACATTGGCGTGGGTGGCCGCATTGGCCACCACGCTGACGCCGCCGGGCACAGCCTGGGCAAAGGTGGCGCCCACAAAGGGGCTGGAGTTTTGCCCGGAGAACTGTTTCTGCTGCTGCTGGCTGACGGCCACCGGCTGCTCCTGCAACTGCACCTGCAGCTGCACTTGCTCCGGCTGCTTCTGCTCATCATCATCATTAGCCAGCTGTTCCTGCTGCTCCGTCTCGTGCTGCTCTGCCTCCTCCGCCGCCTCCTCATCATCCTCCTCCTCCTCCTCATCATCATCGTCCTCGTCATCCTCCTCCAGCTGCAACGCGGCCAGCGCCACGTAACGACGCTTGCTGCCCGGCTCCTGCTCCAGCTGCAGCACCGCCTCACGATGCTCCACGCCCGCCGGCACCGCGCTCAGGCTGAGCTGCTGTGAGCTGACCGCGACGCTGGGCCCGGCCAGCGCCAAGGAGCGACCGCTGGCCCGCTTCCGCCTGGTCACCACGCACTGCGACTTGCTGCCATTCCCGTTCAGCTGCCGGCCCTGGATGTGAAAGCGCTTCAGCTCGTACTCGTCCCCGTGCTCGTCCACCTCGATCATTGTCTCGCCGGCGGCCTCTCTGGTGGCCAGGGCCAGCCACAAGACGCAGCTGGCGATCAGCGCCAAGACGCAGCGTTTGTTCCACATCTTGTCGGGATTTGAATGCGACTAAACTGGGCTCCCAGCGCCGGCTGCGCCTTATATTAGCTTGCCGGCGCGCTTCGATTGACCCGCGGCGCGATCTTCCAGCTTCGATTTGCGCTCTGAATTATTCATCAGCCCCCCCTCCGTTCCTCCAGAATCTGTTTGGCCTATTCATAATTTGCTTTCTTTCCCAGAACCCGTTTTCGCCAACTTTCGGCCCGTACCGGACCCGGGCCCGGGGTCAATGGTCAACTAATAACCCCGCGTCGAAGCTAGACAAATCAGGCGGAAGAAGAAAGTTTTTAGTCAAAGGGCCCCCGCTGGCGAAAACCATCTCCGAGCGACCTGTAACATATTGGCCAAAATAATAGAAACGGGTCACAATGATGGGCAATGCCCGACTAGCAGATACCCTGCCAACTGCAGCCACAAGCATTCGAGGGTCTTTCAATTTACCGCAAATACCTTTCTGATGAACTTCGGTATTCATAGTCCGATCTTTTTGACGATTATCAAGGCTTGAAGATGGTAAAACAAAGGGTATACAGGGTATACATTACCAGAGCACAAGACCTTATCTGTAAAAATTAGGTTTTTTTCTATTCCGAGGCGAATATGGAGATATATATCCAAAAAGTGTGCTCAGAAAATCTAATTCGAAAATCTATATTTATCGATCTCTTAAGAAAAATCGATTGTTATTGATCGATTTTTATTGATCTCTTAACAAATCGCACATGATAAAAGATTCTTATCGATCTCTTAAGAAGTCTAACTTGTATATCGATTCTTATCGATCTCATTAAAAAAACGAATTTTATCGATTTCTTAGAAACCGAATTTATCGATTATTTGAAACAAACTTGACTGTAAGCGAAGCCTTCTCTCGTAGACATTTGCCTGTTACATACCCTTGCACAAAACCAATATACCCCTTCTAGCCACTAGCAAAGGTTGCAGGGTATTAATATCACCGCTGCGAAATCATTTTGCCCAGCATCGAAAGTTCATAAATTAATGATTAAATTTGTTGCGCCGTGCTAAACGGCCGGACTAAGCGAGCGGCTGACTAGCGAGCGCCCAAATTTGGGCGCATAAATAGTTAGTTAACTGTTTTTGAGCAGTATATCTGCTTGAAAACCAGATGTAGATAATTTCGATAAGTTTACATCTTCCCAAAATCGATATGTATCGATTGTTAGCCGCGATTTATTTCGCATAACTCAAAAATGAAAAGATCTAAATAATTTCCCATACTCCCTGCCATATGCAGAAGTAAATCATTTCGATAAATTTCCAATATCTCACAATCGATAAATATCGATTTTTAGCCTCTCTTTATTTCGCATAAAGACGTTCGTAAATTTCTCGCAGCCCCTACCAAATGCAGAACACGTGCTTCATTTCGATAAATTTCCAATTTCTCACAATCGATAAATATCGGTTTTTAACCTCTCTTTTTTTCGCATAAAGACTTTCGTAAATTCTCGCAATCCTTAACATAAGCAGAACAATTAGCCCAGTTCGATAACTTTGCTACTTCCCACAATCGATAAATATCGATGTTTAGCTTTGATGCTTGGAGCACATGTACAGGGTATCTACTAGTCGACTATACGATATGTGTATGTGGCACATGTCGCATTTGAATTAATTTGTGCTTCTCTTTCACATTATTTACCAACTAATTGTCGCGCCCCACATTGGGCGCTCGGACGCCGCGCGATCCGGCCCTGGGTGGGGCAGAAAACAAAAACGAGAAGAAAGAAAGCGAATTTGACCTATGACAGAAAATTAATTTCAATATCAAAGATTTCTACACGAACTGTCCGAAAAGCGACAAAACAATCAATTTATTGGCACAAAAACATATTTCTTCTATTAATTTGTTTTTTTTTATCCCAAAAATAGAAGCATAAAAGCGGGCCAAGAGGCGGCTGCCGCCACGCCCAGTCGAGAGACACATGTGTGACCCCTCTCCCCCTTGAGTGTGTCCATTTGTTGTCCACTCTTTTTGCATGCTAATCACATATCATAAATTTCCGCGCCGAAGCCTTTTGATGGCGAGAATAGCTGGAGGCGTCTCTTGGCCAGCGGGTTGCAGGTGGGCGGGCGGGCTAACTAGAGAAGCGGGTGGTTGAGTGGGGGGAGGGGGGGTTGTGGTGTGTTTATCAAGAAAACTGAACAAAAGATCAATTGACAGAGAGAAATGTTGCGGCAGCTGGGCAACACTTGAATAATAATAATGTAACAAATATAAAGAGGGCCATTAAATTACAAACATCTTGAAGAAGAAGAAGAGGAGACAGCAAGAAGAAGAGGAGACAACAAGAAGAAGAGGCAGCAACAAGAGGAAGAGCCAGCAGCAGCAGCTTCTATTGGCCTCCAATTGATTTGGTATGGAGAAGTTGTCGCCGTGATCGTCATTCAAGAGGCCCCTGCACCCCCCCCCCCCTCCCCACTCCCCCCGCCCACGCTCCCTTCAAGCGCGTGCAGACATGCAACACATAAACGACAAGAAGAAGAAGAAGAAGAAGCAGCAGCAACAGCAACAGCTCTCGTCAATTGCAAACGATCGTATCTCTTTCTCAGTGCTGCCAATTTGGCCATTTTCCTGCATACCCTGCATTGCCCATTGCCAATGGGCATCGAGCATTTTGTTGTGTGCCTCAATATGTAACAGTCGGATCCCACAAACTATATATAAACTATATATTCCCGATCAGCAGCCGTGTCGACACAGACCACTTTTTATCACTATCTTTTTCTAGCCCAATTCCACTGTCAACATTTCTGACATTTTTGCGTGAATGTGAAATATGTAGCCTGTAGGTTTTCCATACTCCCCAATCGCCTTTTTATAGCCCAATTCTGCTGACAACATTTCTGACATATTCTCCAATCTTTTATAGCCCAATTCCACTGTCAACATTTCTGACATTTTTTGCGTGAATGTGAAATATGTTGCCTGTACGTTTTCTATATTCTTTAGCCCAATTCCAATGTCAACATTTTTTGAAATTTTTTGCGAATGTGAAATATGTAGGCTGTAGCCCAATTCCACTGTCAACATTTCTGACATTTTTGCGTGAATGTGAAAAATGTTGCCAGTAGGCTTTCCATACTCCCCAATTGTCTTTTTATAGCCCAATTCTGCTGACATCATTTCTGACATATTCTCCAATCTAATATAACCCAATTCCAGTCAACATTCCTGACATTTTTGCGAATGTAAAGTATGTAACCTGTACGTTTTCTATATTCTTTAGCCCAATTCCAATGTTAAAATTTGTTGAAATTTTTTGCGAATGTGAAATATGTAGGCTGTTCCCAAAAGAAACAACATTTTTCACATTCTCCAAAAATGTTGTTTGTGTTTTTTGCGATTACTTATCGAATTTTTGATAAGCTATTTATTTAAAGAAGCGTTACTTTTGACATTCCGACACTTGCCAGTGGAATCGCAGAATGTGAAGTTCTTAAATGTAACACATTTTGAGCATAGTGGAAACAGGCTATTAACAGGCACCGCAGTTACCGAAGAATGCATTTGCCGTAAATAGGTTAGGGCAGAGGCAAGAAGAAGCACAGATGCAGCTAACGATTCTGATCGATCAATGCACAGTGTTGTAAAACTTCTAAATGTTGCCTACTTAAAATGTTAAAACTTGCAAAAATGGCAATAAAACAAGGTTAAACATAATTAAAGAACTTTCATTAATAATGTCGTAAATAAAAAACAAAGCTGGCGGCAGGCAACATTCGAATCTGTTGTTGTCTTTGTTGTTGTTGCTGTTGTTGTTGTTGTTGTTGCTTTATCGCCGTTTGCTTATGCTAACCACTTTCGCGTAACGGGCCCCAACGGAATTTCAACTTTTGTATGTGCATGCATGTGTGTGTGTGTGCGAGAGAGACAAACATATTTTCAATCAATAACCGGCTGCTGCTCAGTGTTGAGAAACAACAAAAAGTGCTAGTTCTAGTGTGAAAAAAAAACTTCAAATATTTTGATTTTTTTTTGTGTATTTTATTTGTCAAAAAAAGGCCAAACCTTCCGCTAATATTATTTTAACATAAATAATATATATATATATAATTCACTCAAAAAGAAAAGATTGTATTTTGTAAAATTTAAAAGAGCAAAAACAATTTTAAGTATTAAGCAGAACTTCAAATAACTTATTCCTAAATTACTCAAAAAGAAAACAAGAAAAACCTTTTGAAATTGAGCAAAAAATTAAAAAAGCAGCTAAAATACGCTTGAAAAAAGCCAGAACTGCACTTTAACTAAAATTAAATTAATAAATTTAAATCAAATAAAATAAAATTACTTAAAAATAAGAACTTGAACTCCCAAGCAAACAAAAGGCGCAAAAACTTTTGTAGCTAAAGCGCTATAATTGAAAAAACGCCACATTTGGCGGGAAAGTAGCTAAAGCGACAACACTGCCGCTGCTGCTGCTGCTGCTGTTTTTTGTGTGTGCCAAAGTTTCTTTCAATAATATGCATGATTTGTGCTGTTGCTGGAATGTGCCGTGGTATGCGGCACGCAACGGTAATTGGCTGCCAAGATGGCAACAACAACAACAACAACAGCAACAGCAACAGCAACAACAACGGCGAAAACAAGAAATCAAAGCTGCGGCACCCAATCAGAAGTCAACAACTGCACACACACACACACACATGCACATGCACATGCACTTGCATTGGGATGCTGCGACTGCAGTTGTGCTAGCTCACTCGCACTCGCACTCGCAGTCGCACTCTCAGTCGCACTCGCACTCGACTCGCACTCTCCCGCACCCAACAAAATGGCGGCCATGCACAATGCACGTAAATTTCAAGTTCGCTGGGAAAAGGTTTTGTCCCAGAAATGTCCCGCTGCTGCCCGCCACTCAATTTACAGTTATGCGCAATAATTTGCGCTGTGCAAACGTGCAATGTGCCCAACATTAATATGGTCGACGCGTTTATTTAATTTATTTGATTATTTTGCTGCCTTGCAGTCAAATCAGCAGCAGCTGCAGCTGCAAAGGAAATGGTCCCCTCCCCCGCCCAGAAGGCACTTTTGTAACAACATAACCCACTCTCTTATTTATATACAAATATATTAACATATTATATATAATTATTATATAAACATTACTTTTATTTTCATATTACAGTTATTTTCTACAAAACCCTTGTAAAATGCCATGAGCATTTGAATTGCGCGCCAAGTACGCTGGCGCCATCTACATGTCAAGAGTGTCGGCAAGCATCTAATTGGCGGGTTGCCATTCGATTTGTTTGAATTTTAGGACATTTTCGCTGGTAATCGAACTAAATATCGTTGCGCGTGCCATCTATCGTAAGCAAATATTATGACGATATGAAGATTCTATCGATATATTGAACCATCCCTAGTCCAAGGAAGTATTGGGGTGTTTGGAAATGTTCGATATTTGCGTAGAAATTTATAAAGTCAAACGAAAAACAATGTATTAAAGTTGTAGTTAATTAATGCAAAACTAGTGGCAATTAATCAGTTCAATCGTGTGCCCCAAACGCAACAAATGCATTGGCATTAACTGGCGCCAGCCAAGTGTTTGTCCAAAAACCAAAGAGAACGACGGAAAGAAAAAGAGACTCCGAAGATGTGTCTATACTACGGCCTAAATGAATGAAATGTGAAATGTGTGTGTATATGTAGGCGAAGGCGACGGCGACCAAGGCGATACCAGCTAACTGTGCATATGTCTGCTTGTGTGTGAGTGTGTGCGCTAGTATGTGTATGTGTATGTGTATGCGTATTCGCCTGACGCTGCATGTGTGTGTGTGTGCTGCACACTGAAAGAATCAATAAAGGATGTGCTGTAGATTTTTGCAATACCAGCAGCAGCAGCAGCAGCGAAAACCTACAAAAAACCAATTAAAACGACAACAATAAAGAACAGCAACAACAACAACCACAACAGCAGCAACAACAACAACTAGCAAATAAACGGTATTTGTGTTTTGTTAAACCAATCCCCTGCCCTGCGCCAACCCCGCCACTGCACACCTACGCCCTTGCCCTGTAACGGTAAATGTTGTTGCGAAAATATTCAAACTGTAAAATGTGTAGCAATTGTGAAATGTAACTGAAAAACGAATAGAGAAGAACTGCAAAACAGTGTGTACACAAATTCGAGTGGAAAAAACTTAAAAACAAAAGCTGTCGCACACACGAAAGTCAATCAGTCAATCAATCAATCAATCGAACGGTAAACAAACGGGCGCAGGCGTCGCGCAGCTGAAACCATGAAGTGCTGCGTAATAATTAGCTCGCTAATGCTGCTGTCAATTGCACGTAAGTGTTGTAAAACCAATTAAAATCAGGGTGGATTGTGTCAATCAGGCTCACACTTGATTGATTGATCGATTGACTGCGTTGATTAACTATTTATTATCAATCCAATTGCAGAGCACATTGGCAGCGTCGAGGTGCACTTCGAGGCACCGGACAGCGGCTTCTTTCTGAAGCACGCGCGTCAACCACCTGTAACGCCGGAGATTGCCAATGTGCCGAGCTCCTCCTCGGTGCCGCCGACACGTAGCCGCATCTCATACGACTCGGTGCTGTCGCTGGATCGCTTCACTGTCGTGGAGACCACACAGCCCGTCTCCATACGCGCCAGCTACGGCCCGTTCTCGACCAAGCAAACGGTGCCCGCGCGCTACATTGTGCCGGACACCATGGACACCAACCAGGCGGGCGACTATGTGAACGTAAGAGATTCCTTCTTACTATTTTAAAATTCCGTTGCATTGTAAATGTGTCGCCCACAGAACTCGACGGCCACGCTGCTGGAGCTGCAGCAGCCGAACATGCATCTGGACATCTCGGCGCATCTGGTGCGCGGCAGCGTCTCGCAGGATTCGCCGGTGCTGCGCGTGCTCTTCCATGCCGGCGCCGATCCCGGCGGCCATTTGCAGCGACAAAAGGTCTGCGTGCTGCTTCACGTCGCCATGGCCAATGAACAACCCCTGAAGGGACGCTGCATGCCCGAGGGCGAGGATGGAGTCTGCGTGGCCGAGGTGGTCATACCGCTCAGCTGGTGGCCAGCGCTGCCGGCGCCTCGCCACAGCCGCGATGCCAGCAGCAGCAGCAACGGCGCCGGCGGAGGTGCGCCTGGACAGATCCCGCCGAAGGTGCCGCAACGCTATGCTCAGGTCTCGTACAGCGTGTTCGAGCCGCCGGTGCGCAATCCGGAGCAATGCGAGCCGAAGGTGCAGATCCAACCGTTGACAACATTCGCTCAGGTGCCGCTGCTGGCCGCCAAGACGCCGTTTAAGGAGCTGCGCGCCGATGATTCGGTCACATTTCTGCTGCCCCAGCATCCGCTCTATCCCATGTCCAAGCTGCATGTGCCCGTCTATCTGCATCAGTATGCGGATCAGGAGCAGCGCGTCGCCGCGTTTACGGTCCGCGCCCGCGTCAAGGCCGGGCTGCGCATCATGGGCGCCAGCGCCGCCAGCGATCAGTGGAGCATTAGCATCGAAAAGGAGAATCCCAAGCATACGACGGCTCGTGTAACCGCTTTTCGCAAGGAATCCTCCGATTCCTCCTCCTCCTCCTCCTCCTCCTCCTCCTCCTCCTCCACCGCTGCCGCCGGCAACACGGACGGCAGAGGCAACTTTACCAGTAGCAGCAGCGCCAGCAACGAGGTGTACGAGGTCTTCTCCTGGCTGCTGGAGGTGGCCGACGATCCCAACGACATTTTGGACGGGGGCAAGATCGTCTGGTCCGTCACACATGTCTACGATACGCCCAAGGACAAGGACTCCTCGGAGCTGATTGCTACGGACGATACCAAGAAACGTCTGATTGCCAAGCTGGAGATCAACAAGGACGACATTCAGGCGGTGCTGCCCATGGCCAAGATCTGGGAGGTGATGAACACGGCGGTTCTCACTGGCCGTCAGGTGGCTCAGGCCATGAAGGTCTTTATTGTCTCGCAGGCGGGCAAAGTGGCCGATGTTACCCTGCAGAGCTCCTGCCATGCCGAGGACGAGAGCGTCATCAAGGTAGGAGAGAGAGAGAGATGAGTTAATGGATCCTCACTTCATCCCCTTTTTCCATTGTTGTGTAGGTTTCCTCGTCGTGCAGCTCCGTTTATGTGGATGGCTCCGAGCAGCGAGGCTCGTCCAATGCTTCGGTCATTGTCAAGTATGGCACCTATGTGGGCGTGGCCAAGTTCATTGTCTGGATGCCCGAATTCCCGCTTGAAGTTTACATATCCGACTTTCGTCTATCCCAAATTAAGGGCTGGAAAGTAACCGACGACAATCACTATCTGTAAGTGTAGCGAGAATCAATTCATAAATAGAACAAAAAATACCTGAAAGTAACGAATAGCGGGTAAGAAGTAACGAGTAGAGTAGACAGTATTCAGTGACGCGTAAAAACATATAAGAAGAAATACGAAATGACAGTTAACACGCAACTAGTCATAGAGGGGTAGGGGTAGGGGTTAAATAAGATATAGCAAGAACGAAAAAGTAGTGAGTGCAAAAGGTAAGGAAAGGAAAACAAGTAGCGAGAAGCAGGCAAATATTATAATAAGAAAATGTATCAATGAGTCACGAGATAGAAGTAGCGAGTGTAAGCATAAACATATAATGTAATGAGTACCAACTAAAAAGTTAAGAGTAGAGAACATGCAACGGTTAAAAAGTAACGAGTAGGAAATCGCAAGTAGCGAGTAAGAGGATAGTGATGAATAGAGAGCAGCGATTGGGGGGCAAAATTAGTGAGTAGGCAATTATATATGTATTAGGAAGCTAAAGTAACGGGTAGCGAGATAGAAGTAGCGAGAACAAACAAAAGGTAGAGAGTAGCAAGTGAAAAGTAACGAGTGGGATATATGCAACGAATAAGAGAGTAACGAGTAGGTAAACGCAAGTAGCGAGCTAGAGGAAAGTGATGAATAGAGAGCAGCGAATGGTAAAGAATAAAGGGAAGTCAATCAGAAAAAACAAGTAGAGAATAGGCAATACAAATAGTATTAGGTAGATAAAGTAACGAGTAGCGAGTCAGAAGAACTGTTCAATTAAATATGCTTTTCTAACGCCGCCCTGCGATACGCTCCGCTTGCACAGACACAACAAACAATCCAGACGCCGCAAGAAGCGCTCGTATATGTGGAACCCGAAGGGCAGCAGCTACTACAACAATGTCGGCGCCGAGAAGACCATCTGTCGCGCTCGCTATCAGCAGAGTCCCGTCGAGGTGTACGCCAAATTCCTGGCCATCGATCAGGTGAGAGCTCAGTCGGCGCGCTCAGTCGTCCCACAATTGATTCGTTTAATGACCATATCCTTCATTTGCCAGAACTCTGGACGCATTAGCTACTTTATCTCACGGCGCACGGGACTGCGCGTCACGGACTTGGTGCAGCCGCTGCTGCGCGTGGCAGATCCAAAGATCGCCTCGCTCAAGGGCCGCATACTGCAGGGCAAGTCAATGGGACGCACCGATGTGCAAGTGCTCTCGCCGATCACGGGCCGTGTCATTGGCACCAAGGAGATACGCGTCGGCAGCGACAAGGTGAATCTCTCCAAGCTGATTGTGCGCGTCATATCAGGCCTGCAGTTGACCATCACGCCGGAAAATGCCATCGAGAACGGCTACCTGGCCGAAACATCCGTCACGCACAAGCTCACAGCACAGTATCAGGAGGGTCTGCTCGACATCGATCTCGAGTTCAACGATGGCTCCAAGACGCCGTTGCGGTAAGTCCAGTCCTAAGCAACTTACATTTATTTAAAGCTGAATGTCACGATTGATTGGAGATAGAAAGCCAAATGTCGACCCTGTGTGTGATAAAGGTTGAAGGTTAAAGCTATGTTTTGGGGAATTTCATCCGCAAGTGAAGACAAAATTTAAGGGAAAAGGTTGTAAGAATCGTTTGAGCTTCGAAAAGATTTGTGAACTCAGCTCCAAAGATTCTTGTGCAAATTAATTTGTGAGTTTCACACTTTGCGGAAAATCAAATTCACCTTGGTGAAAACGTGGGATTTGAAAGCCTGAACATCGATGCAAGACTCTACGAAAAGTCCTAATGAATACGTGTCACGGCGATTTGGACAGTTCCATCCGCAAGTGTGGACAGAATTAACGGAATATAGGCTATGGAATCAGCTCCAAAGATCCTTTCCTTCCTTTCCACACTTTTCGGAAAATCCACTCCATCTTGTGGAAAGGGTTTTTTGAGCGGGACTTGAAGCTTGAACTTAGATGCAAGACTTTAGTAAAAGAAAGAATTAACGTAAAATAGGCTGTGCATTTAGGCTGTGATATCAGCTCTAAAGATCCTTTCCTTCCTTTCCACATTTTTCGTTCAATCCACTCCATCTAGTGGAAAGGGTTTTTTATGCGGGACTTGAAAAGAAAGAATTAACGTAAAGTAGGCTGTGAATTTAGGCGAGCACTAAGCTCCAAAAAAAACTTGAGCAAATTCATTAGAGACTTGTTTCACACTTTTCGGATAATCCACTTGCCTTGGTGGAAATAGATTTAAGCTTGTACTTAGATGCAAGACTCTACGAAAAGTCTAGAGTATGTGGTATTTGGACAATTCCACCCGCAAGTGTGAAATAATCCTTGTTACTTTTCAAATTGAATAAGTGGGATTAGGGGGAAATTGAGGTTTTCCACGAAAAATGTGTGGAAATTAGAAGGAATAGGGCAACTTGGAAGGCTGAAAAATAATTGCTCGTGTAACAACTCGTTGAATTTGTATGCATTCACAGCGACATTGCGGTGGAGGACTATTTCCTGCTGGTGGAGAGCCTGGACACGGAGGTGGTCGCCTTTGCGCCGATGCTGGCCTCGCATCATCCGCGCGTCATCGCCGTCGGCGAGGGCAATGGCAATTTGCTGCGCGTCACTTTGCTGCTGTCGGAGGAATGCCGCATGCGACGCGGCCCTGGCGCCGGCTCGTCCTCCTCCTCCTCCTCGTCGTCTTCGGGGGGCAGCTCCTCCAAGCCGAACAAGCCGAATGCGGCGCCGCTGGCGAGCGCCCTGGCCTCCATTGAGGTGGACTTCAACAATGTGGACATTGTCAGCAAACAGGAGTCCATACAGAACGACGGCACCGTCGGCCGCGAGCGCAAAAACTATCGCAACACCGGCGACCTGGCGGACATCATAGGTAAGCTCAGCCCAGGCTGAACCAGAGTTGATAACTAATGAGATACGCTTTAAGCAGTTGGCATACCGCTGCGCGACTCGAGCCAACAATACGAGCCCACGGTGCAGGCGCGCCAGCATCGGGCCAGCATTCAGGCGGTGCACAAGACGCACTACGGCAGCCGGGCGGGCGGCATTGGCAGCGGCAACATGTCCTCCATGGAGCTGGGCATGTACGTACTGCTGACGGCCTTCTGTTTTGCCATCATTGTGTTTGTCATCTCGTGCGTGGTGTATGCCTCCAAGTTCCGACCGGCCATGATTGAGTCTGGCCTCGATCCGCTCTCTGGCGCTGGCAAGACCAGCGGCAATGCTGGCGCTGGCGGCTTTCGTGATGTGCGCCTCAAGGAGTCCACTACCAATGCCCACGACTGGGTCTGGCTGGGACGCTCCACCATTGACAGACACTCGCTGGCCGTCAACGACACCGTCAACAATGCCCAGCAGCCGCAGCCCCAGCAGCAGCATATCAATGCGCGCGGTAAGCTCTCACTAGATGCAGTTGATACTCGCCAGTATTATAACAATTCTGTTGCAGATTCACGCATGCGCATCACCAGCAACCCGATCATCAATTACGACAACGGACGGCGAGTCAGCTCCTTTGACCAGCAGCAGCCACAGCAGCAGCCGCCCAAGCTGCAGACGCACATTGTGCCGGCATCCAATCTGAACAAGATCCACACCGACAAGTAAGTGCACAATTCCAGCTGTTAGCCGCAAAGCTCATCTAACAATTCTTACAGCTATCTGCCTGGCAAGGACGCCGTCGCTCCGGAATACAAGCCGCCTGTGCCGCCGCATCGCAATGTTGGGACACGCGCCCTGTTGCCGCCACAGCTGCCGCAGTCGGCGCCCGTCAAGGTAGGCAGCGGCAACTCTCTGCCTCAACTCCGATTAATGCTTGTTTTCTTTATTTTTTTTGGTGGTCATCTAGGAAAAGGAGATGATCAACAAGCGTCACAGCCAGCAATTCAAGCGCGAGCCGCTGCACAACGACAACAACAATGCGACGCAGCAGCCGCCGCCGCAGCCGGAACGTCAGCATCAGCGCAGTCATAGCCATAGCCACAATTTTATACAGGAGCCAGCGCTGCGCTTGGCACACATGAAACTCAAGCAGCATCAGCAACTGCAGCAGCAGCAGCAGCAACAGCAGCAACAACAACAACAGCAGCAGCAGCAGCAACAACAGCACGAGGAGCTGCACAATGCCGAGAAGCTGGTGGAGTACACAAATCCGCATCAGAAGAATGCATTTCAATTCGATTCGCTGACACCAAAGAGAGTAACCAAAGCAGCAGCCGTTGCAGCAGCAACAGCAGCAGCAGCAGCTGCCACATCGCCAGCCATAACACAAATCAAGGGTTAGACGCAGATTTATTGACTGTCAATAAATATACTAATTGTTGTCTTTGGTTCCCCTGTTTTAGAGAATCACAACCACAGCATATTGAGCACCGTTGCGGATGCGGCCAATTCGAATGCCACCGATGAGCTAGCCCGGCTGCCGACACCGCCGGCTCTCGGACATGGCCACGCCCACATTAGCAGCGAGCCAACAACAAAATCGTCGCGCATCAAGCGCGCCACAGTTGTTGGCAATCCCATGTTCTCGGCCACCGTAGACGATACGCTGGCACCTGGCGAACGTCTGGGCCTGGATGATCTCGACATGGATTACGAACAGATCATGCACTACTTCGATAATCTAAAGGTGTGATTGGCACATTTAAATGGGATATATGTTAATCTTCTCTCCCTCGCTCTCTCGCTTGCAGGAGTCAAATGCCTGAGTACAAGAGATCATTGCTAAAATTCGCGAGATATTGTCAACATTTCATCAACGATACCAGAATGTCGTTACGCCCCTAACAACGCCCACGCGCAAGCAGATCCAAATGCTAGACGAGCTCGTCGCCGTTCGAATTGCAGTTGGAGACGGAAATGGAAACGGAAACGGAGACGGAGACAACGAGGCGATGCCGCCGCCGCCTGAGCATTGTCCAAAGCAAAAGTTTCAAATTCCAAGCAAATGCAACTAAAGGGTAACTTGTACACACACACACCACACACACATACACACACAAGAAACGCAATTCTAGCAATCCAAAACCTAAAAGAATACTCAATACAAAAATTGTACCCAGAGTTAAACGCGACGCTGAAAACAAGAAATATTTATTGCCTAGACCTTAAGTTCATACCATATAAAAAGCATAAACTATATATATATATATATAGTATATATACATAGACGATATCGTGCATATATATATATACAATTTGTTCAAGTGTCGCAAGCCCCCTCCCCTCCCCACACACACACTCTACCCCCTCCAGCCCAATCAATGCCAGCACAAGTGGGCAAATGTTTGTTAATTGCGTGCATTTAGGCTTAAGAATTGATATATATATATATATATATATAAAGATATGTATGAGAGCACAAAGCATAGCTTGTTTCCAAATTGCTTGCCAACTCTTCTGCTTAAAACGATACAAATACGTATATAAGTATATGAAAAACTTCAACTGGTAGCAACAATTGTGAAAAGAAAAGAAAAAACTTAAGAAAAAGCACACATATTTTATACGAGATCTCGGCCTCATATGCATATCTCTCTCTCTCTCCCTCTCTCTCTTATTAGAACTATAAAAAAACAAGTGAATTTATGCATTTGTTATTTGTAACTCGTTTTTGGCCCCTTCCCCCACCAACCCTTTGTCCTTCGTCCTCAAAACCACTTGTGCAAAAGCTAGGCCAGGGAGTTGGGCACGTTGCGACACAAACTCGATAAAGAAAATTTCAAAACTATGCTACGACATATATATATATATATAGTATATATATATATCTAATAACACGCATACTATAAATGTATTTAAAGAAAGAAAGAAAGAGACATCGCTTTATAACTGTATAAGTTGGCTAACGAGTTGGCCCAAATATCGCAATCATAATATTATTATTATCATTATAATTACAATTACAATTACAATTATAATTGAAAAAAAACCCTAAGAACTAAATACATTATAATAATAATAATAATTATAATAATCGACAACCGAACACGAAAAGTATATAGACGCTTATGAGCTTTATTTGAACACGATCGCATTAATGGACAGCAAATAAAGTAAAGGGAAATGTGTAACCAAAAATATTCTATGATATTACCAAGCGATTAAGCTTTATATAATATTAAAACCTATTTATAGAGATATATATATGCGCATATACATACGTACATATATATATATATATATGTATATATATTATTGCAATTATTATTGTCATTATCATTATGCTGATTCACTTTTACTCTGATTATCATTATTATATATATATATATATGTATTTATATATTTATGAGGCGACAATTTTAACAAAGCTAAATGAGAAAAAAATGCTAAACAAAAACAAACATAAATCAATTACAAAATGAGCAACAAAGAAAAATGTTGTTAAACGAAACGAGCAAGAACAAAAAATATGCCACAAATTCGCTGTAACCCATTAAATAGTGCAACATATATATGTAATACATGCACATATATATATATATATATATATATATATATATATATATATAATACATAAGTGTACTAAACAAATTGCATCCTTATAAGTGTGTAACTGTCTATAACAAGAGCTAAATAGGCTCTCTATGCTATCGTTTGATTCTTCATATATATATATATATATATATATATGTATATGTAATGCAGCCCGAGCTAATTCATTCCATTAGCAAAAGTTTATTTTTGTTTTCTCTGCATATACAACATCATAGATTTAAATAGACATATGTTTATGTTGCGTTTCTGTGTTTTTGTTGTCATTTTGTATTATTATTATTTTAGTTTCGCATTCGTAAGGCATTTAAGTATTACATTTTGTTAGATCATTAAATCATTGTTTCATAATCATATGTTGTAAATTGTTCCGTCCAACAACAACAAAAAAAAAAACAAACGAAAAGAAAAACGAAAAAAAAAAAATTGTAACAAAAACAAGAAAAACCAAACAAGAAAAAAACGAAAAACAAAGCAATGCAAAAAAGCAAACACACAAAATAATTAAAGCCATATTGCATAAATTGAAAAACACAATTCTAATTTCTAATAATTATGCACATATAATTATTTATTATTATTATTGTAGAACTCTGTAGTTCAATCACAATCAATCAATTGCCATAATGCTTGCTTTCGTAGAGTATCTGTAGGTCTGCACATATTGTAAATAAGACATTACAATATCTATATATAAATTTAAGCTATGTTGCTGTCTCCCTCACTCCCCCCCCCCCCCTCTCACGCTAAATTAATATTGTCTTGGAACTACAGAGTGTTATGATATTTGTATTGTTTATAAACAAAAAAACGTCTAAGCAATCTTTTCGACTTGTTCTAACATTGTTTAAGCCTAAAAACTAGTTTTGATCTATTATATATAACTTGTATCTCAAATTCTACGCACACTTTTGGGCATATCTTGTAACACACACACACACTCACACACACACACACACACACACACACACACACACACACACACGCAGACAGATCGCATTGCCTTGAAATTGTATAGCCTTGATAGCTTGCAAAGTCCCAGTGCTAGTGCTAGTGCCATATTCAATCAATCATTAGTTGTAGGTCAATCATCAATCATTTTGGGGCATGCCTAGAGCTTAACACGAGCAAAACGCTTGTTCTCTCTCCCTCCAAAAATTTAAAAGTACTATAGAATGCGTAGATTTATAACAAATAACAAAAATCATTTCAAACTCCGAATGCAACGGCAGCTTGACTGACTGACTGACTGACTCTGACTGATTGAAGTTGATGGACGGTAGCCAAATCTCGTAACGTTATGAGCAATGATTGATCAATCACCATTGATTGTACAACTAATTAGCAAATTTGAACACACACACACACACATACACACACTCGCACACTCACCTACAGCCAGCAGACAAATAGAAAGATGTACAAGCCGCGTACATCTTGATGTAAGATGTGAACGTGTACGTGTACCGATTCCAATGCAAAGACTTTATTTTTTTTATTATGTTTAGATATATATTTTATAACGAATTATTTAATTATAATTTACATACCTTGTTTAGCACATACGATTATGATTGATTGTATGATTGACGCATTGTACAACATGTTAAGACAATTTTTTTCGAATTTCTAGTCAGTTCGAAGCGTACAAATCGTTTTGTTACATCACAACACAAACACACACCCACACACACACACACACACACACACACACATCATATACATCATATACGTATAGAAACCAATCCAATTATTTTTGCCATGCTTTTTACCAGGCCCAAAAAAAAAACAAAAACAAAAACCAAGAAAGAACAAAATAAAAACCACACACAATCCTAAGGCTAAGCTATATATGAATGTATTTGTATGTATTATCCAAAAATGAATATTACTAAAGTAAAACCTAAAAAGAAACGAAAAATCGAAAAAAAAGATTGCACACAATTTAAAGCAAATATTTAAGCAAAGATTGCAATTTCTGTTTCGAGTCGTTTTTTTTTATTGTTTTTATTTAAGCTAAACCTAAAAATCATAATTATAATATAGTTAAAGAAAATATAAAGAGGCATATGTGAAGCAAGATAATATAAAAGGCCAGCAAACAGATATCTCGTAATATATCTAATTATATAGTATATATATATATATATATATATATACCAACTGTACACCAAATGCAAGAGAATGCGAATTGTTTAAGCTGCTTTCTGCAATTGATATATGTGTATGTATGTAACTATGTAACACACACACATATATATATATATATATATATATAGTGTGTACATACACACACACACATACACGATGACGTATATATATAAAGATAATGAAATTCGCTTTGGCACTTAAATCTAAGATAAAACACAATCCTAGCTCCCACGCTCTCACTCTATGTCTCTCTCTCACTCTCTCTATGTCTCTGTCTCTGTCTAATCCATTTGTCCATTTACATATAACGATATGTAAGTTCTATGAATCTCCCACCTCTCCTTATTGACCTGCTTCCCCTTCCAACTCTTTCAACGATTTAACTGCACCCCGCTGCTGATTTGCACCTTGCCTAGAAAAAAAAACACCAAAAACTAAAGAAAAAGCGATCAAATATAGTTGGAAAAGCAGTTAAAGAAGTAAGAGTAAAAGTAAAAGTAAAAGAGAGCCACCGCCGCATAATTGTTATAACATTGTATCAGTTATTTCGTAGTTGTTGTGTATGTATTGTATGTATTGTATGTAAGTATGTAAATGTGTGCTTACTCCAAAACGGACACAATCGATAAATCGATAGACCGATATGTCGATTGATCGATAAGTCGATAAATCGATCGGGCGATTGCTCGATTCTTGTTGTTGCTTTGGAGCGCACTCGTTTTCTTATATTTCAAAAGCTAGCGTGATATATGATTTTAGCCCTTTTGTTGTTTTACAACACTGTGCAAGCAAAAGTACCTCCCCCCACTCACACACACACACACCCACACACACGCATGCAGGAAATGCTATCCACAGGCTTACAAGAAATATAACTAAATACAAAGCATATGCATATATACAAATTAATATATATGTATATTTATATATATATATATATATATATCATATGAAGCGCTTTTACAACACTTATGTATGTTTGTACGTACAACCACCCCCTCTACCCCCCGCTTGCCTCTTCTCCAGTCGGTTCTCAAGTCTTTTCGATTTGCAGCTTCAAGACAATTCTTTGCTTCTTTTATGTCTACTTTTGATTCTGTTATCCAGTTCGTTGAAATGAAACCAAAAAAAAAATATAGTAAAAATATCAAGAACAACAAAAAAAATGCAAAAAAAAAAAAGATGAGTAAAGAAAATCATATGAAAAAACAATGAAGTTATAGTTGCCATGTAAACACTTGAGTAGTTTATTATTATAATATTATTAAGTGGAAAACACATTTTGTTTAAACGAGACATCAATTCGAAAACAATTAACAAGAACACGCAAAAGAACAACAACAAGAAGGAAACAAAACAAAAACGAAAAAAATGGTAAAACAAAAAATATTATAAATATTCAAAAACTGAAATATTAATTTAAATAAAATAATTTATTAATAAACCACATATTATGAAATGACATAAATTCTATGAAATGTATGTTCTTATCCTTGCTAATTGATTGCTTAAGATTTAACTGTATTCCAGGACGAATGTTTCTGCAAATTTTCAATTGCAATTGTAAGTTTCTATTTTGATGTCATAAAATCTAACTTTAAGAATTTGAAAAAGAGTCCTGTGTCAAACAACTCGTGTGAACAAGGACCATAAACTGTCCAAAGGACATCAAGAACGTCTCTATGGTTTCCGAGATATGGATATTGTCTTTTTTAAGGACATTCCATTGACCACCCAGGGAACCATTCTGATGTCCTTTGGACAACAAGTGCTGCTTATTCTGCCAACTTAAAATATGTAATCAAAAGGACGGAAATCCTAAATAGAGCTGAGGAAAGGAGGTTTTTGTTGGCACAGATAAATGGCTGTATATACAATGAAAGGGTCGAAAGTCCTTCAGAATGCCTAGATGTGAGTACAATTCTTACATAAATTAACAAAGCTATAACTCATCCGTATCCTTGCAGATCCTGACAAGTCCTGTGTCAAACAACTCGTGTATACAAGGACCATAAACTGTCCAAAGATCGTCCTTATGGTTTCCGAGGTATA
Organism: Drosophila novamexicana; assembly: GCF_003285875.2. Classification (NCBI taxonomy): domain Eukaryota; kingdom Metazoa; phylum Arthropoda; class Insecta; order Diptera; family Drosophilidae; genus Drosophila; species Drosophila novamexicana. The sequence goes on along the minus strand of NW_020824923.1, from coordinate 92,138 downwards.
CATATTGTCTTTTTTAAGGACATTCCATTGACCACTCAAAGGACCATTCTGATGTCCTTTGGACAACAAGTGCTGCCTGTTCTGCCAAAATATGAAATAAAAAGGACGAAAATGCTTCAAGGAGCTGAGGAAAAGAGGTTTTTTTCGGCACAGGTAAATGGCTATAGATCGGCCGTATCCTTGCCGATCATGATGTCCTTTGGCCAACCGTTAGTGCTCATCCTTCCGATTCAGAATATACAATGAAAAGGACGAAAGTCCTTCAGACAGCCTAGATATGAGTACAATTCGAACGTAAATTAACAAAGCTATAACTCATCCGTATCCTTGCAGATCCTGACAAGTCGTGTGGCAAACAACTCGTATGAACAAGGACCATAAACTGTCCAAAGGACATCAAGATCGTCCTTGCCGTTTCCGATATATGGCTAATTTTCTAAAAAGGACATTTTTCAAATGGCCATAACTCGGCCAAATCCTGAAGGATATCGCCAGGATATGGCTTATTAAACTCGTGGCGAGCAGATCTATCGATTGGCATTCAAGGATTTCCAGGATTCGACAAAAAATTTCATCGAAATTTTTCCAAGGGGGTAAGTCGCAAAATTGGCTAAAATCGAAAAATTCCGGGCTAACTTGGCCATTTGAAGGACTATCGGGATGTCCTTTGGCCAGCAAATAGTTCTCGGCCTCCCATTTAAGAATTAACAACTCAAAGGACGAAAGTCCTTCAGACAAAAAAGTTTTAAGGACAATTTTCTATACTAAAAATAGGCTATAACTCGGCCGCATCCTTGCGTATCCTTGCGAGTCATGTGTCAAAAAAATTGTATTAACCAGGACTACCAACTGGCCAAATTTCATTAAGATCGTCCTTGTAGTTTTGGAGTTATTCAAGGATTTGTGATTTCGGGCCATTTCCGTGCGCTTCCGGGACAAAAATTTTACAAGTCAAAATACAAGTCCTGGGCTTCTTAGATGACCCCATATTTTTATGATGCAGTTCGATGCAGGGGGTCCATACGAGCCTAACGCACCATGTCCTTTGAAAATCTGCAAGGACATGGCCGAGTTATGTCCTTTTTTCATAACATAAAATGCCTTCATATATTTTTTGTTTTGTTTCATTTAAATGTGTTTTTATCTTTTCAGACTGACAAATTAAGGACTACATTGAGCTCCAAGGACCTTCACGAGTAACAAAGCAGATTTTTGCAGGATCGGACTTTAATTAAGCTAGATATGGTCATTTTAAGTTCAAACTCGATTTGTATAACTTTAAGAGAAATAATTAAGAAATTAACATACAAAACAACAAATTTATCAATTTAAACATGAATAAATCATTTGTAAAAAACGTCTGATTTTCGTTTTTAATGCGTTGGAGATATGTCGTTTTGAAACGACATATCTCCAGCGCTCTGATTTTCGTTTTTAATGCGTTGGAGATATGTCGTTTTGAAGCGACATAGCTCCAACATTTGCATTGCATACCCAAAAGGGGCGTCTGTTGGCAGCCGCTGACTGTCGAGATTTTTCTTAAAATCTGCCAAAATACCAGGCGAACAGAAATGCCCAGAAGGTCGACGCAGAATATTTTTTTTTTGAAAAAAAAATTTCGTTGCATACCCGAAAGGGGCACCCTTGCCGCCGGCTGGGTGCCAGATTTTTACTAAAATTTCCGACAAAATACCAGGCGAACAGAAATGCCCAGTAGGTGGAAGCAGAATATTTTTATCTGCCGAACAAATTCATTGCATAGCCTCACGGGGCGGCCTGGTCGGCGGCGACGCCCCAAATTTGCCCTAAAATTCCACTGAAATACCAGGCGAACAGAAATGCGCAGAAGGTCGCTGAGTGCTTTGAATAAAAATATTCATTGCATAGCATTAAGGGGCAGAAATGTAACTCACTCAAAATGAGCACTGTTAACTAGCCACTCATGTTAAGTGAGCGCTGTAAGCCGGCTGTTCAACAACAGCGCCAGCTGCTGCAGCTGTGTAATGTAAAAGGGCTGCTGAAAGAAAAAGCATACATGTTTTTGGACCATTTCAATGCACATTTTGCAGGGATCTGATCCTTTAGGTTCGCCAGGACTATATCGATGGCATGGCATAACCAAGGATACGCTAGTCAACTAGAAACCATCCTGGGGGGCGGGACTGTTGCTGGGGGCGGCTGTTAAAGGCAAGCATACATATTGTGGAGCCCGTTCCATTTGCATTTGGCATGGAGAACGTTGTCCTTTAGGTTCGCTAGGACTATATCCATGCTATGGAATAACCAAGAATATATAGGTCAACTAGGCACCATTAGGCATTATTTGCCCATTAAATGTTGTCCGCGGGCGTGGCAGAGTTGGCTGAAATATACGAAATGAAAAATATATTAGTTTTTGTAAACGCAAATACATAGGTTTGATAAGACATGCCTTTAAGGATTCGGAGGTCCTTAAAATCGACAGAATTGTACAAAATGTTCATTTGAGAATCGACGCGGCGTCCATTTTGGCCAAAATCCGTGGCATGAAATAGCTAACCAAGCTCCTTCAGCTACCAACGTTATTGAATGTTAAAAAAAAACTGAATTAGTATTTTGTAAGCTTTTAATATCGGTTGAATTAAGTCCGACTTCGGAAATATATACCTTTAGTAGTTCGTAAATGTCTTCAACATCAGAGACAGATTACTAAGAAACTTGGATTTCGGTACCGAGAAGCATTAAGCAAGCCCTTTAATGTAACCTCAGAAGGCGATTTGTTTACATGTCAATTGATATTCCTGTTACGAACGATATTATAGATAAGCCGAAAAACTTTACTTTATAGCATATTTTTACATATTTTTTTTTATGCGACGTGAGTAGAAGATATCCATTAAATAAAACACAAACATTCGTGAGTCTATAAAATTAATGGACTTCTTTCAATTGTGATAGCATTTTTGTTTAACTTTAGAATACGATTTTCTTTATGGCTATTAACACTGCCGACAAGTCCGCGCAAGTCCGAAAACGTAGCATTTACATTGAGAATTTGCACTTATAATGTAACTAAAGCAAAATCGACAAAAGTCGGCGCACAGCAACTCGAGTTAGCGACGTTCAAAGTCAGGTAACGCATAAGAAATTACACACAAGCATAAGTAACACACATACATATATATCAATTGCGAAAACACACACCCAAACATGCGTATGCATGCCTGCAGAGAGAATCGGCTTATCTGCTTTTGCATCAATCACATCGACAAAACGGTATAACAAAATAATAACAGGCGCGCAGCAAAACAGAACATGCCCAGTTGACTAATGGGGCCACACTGTCAACGAATTAAGTTGAGCAGCTGCATAAAAGCGGCGCTCAGAAAGCAGAGCACTCGAGTTATTAATTGGACCAATCAGCGATCAGCACCGAACAGAATCGTGAGCGCGTGAGCGTAAGTACGAAAATTGACAGCGAACACACACACGAACAGCTGGCTGCTTATCTCTGGCTCTGGCTCATCTCTGCGCATTCTCCTGCTTGCGCGTGTGTGTGTGTGTGTGAGTGTGTGCTAAGCAATGTAGCCCACGCGAATTTTGATCGCTTGCTGATTTTCTGTGCGCCGGTTCTTTCGTCCGCTTGAGTCACTCACAATTAAAGACTCTGTTAGCTCGAGCTCAGCATTCAATATGGCGCATGTTTCTAACAGGAGCTGTACACAGCATCGTTTGGCATAAAATGAAGCGAATATCTAAATTTTGAGCCAAATCGACAAAAAAAGCACATTTTTTTCTCAAAATAGCAAATTAACTCTTTTTTGATGCTTTTTTTGTGAATATCTCGGGTGAATATTGTCTGATTTTGTTGTGTTATACATTTTTGAATTCGTGCGGAGCCCTACTATCAATTGGCATTCAAACATTTCAAAACTCGATGGGTTAAAAAAAGTTGTTGACCAACAAACGATTCCGTTTCTAAAGTCAAACTTTTCTAATGATTTTTTGAGATATCTCGACCAAATGATGTTCGATTTTGGAATTTTACACAATTTTAGACTCGTAAGAAACAGTGCTATCGATTGGCATCAAACGGAGAAAATTTTGACCCAAATCGACCAAAATGCGTTTTAGCTAAGGGATTTTCGCTCGAAGAGTCCAACAAATTTATATAATAATAGCTCGGTAAATGTTCCATATTGTTGTATGTTTCAATTTAACTGATTTGATGGCATTTTGCGCTAGAACATTTGTGCGCACCAAATGCGATTTGTTCTATCAGAACTTTTGCCAATTGCCCTTATAAAGTCGTGTTCTTGAAATTTACGCAACATTTGGCGCTTCTTTTGACGCGTGATCTTGACGTTTGCCGATGGCGTCAACCTGCCCCGTTATATATATATATATATATATATATATACATTTCTATGTATATATAGATAGATATATATATCGGCCACGCCTCCCACTCACCCACCCATTTATGTTACGCCCACTCGAGGCGAGGATCCATGTGGAACGTATCAGTTTTAATATTGTAATACCCATTGAAAATGTTTAAATGGGGTATGCTGTTTTTGTGCAAAGCAAAGCTCTTTAAAATGTATATATATACTTGATCGGGATCAATAGGCGAGTCGATCTAGCCTCGAAATTTAAAAAATCTACAGACTTCAGATGTGAATTGTGGTCGAGAACTCTTGCTACTTCCGAAATATCGATAAATATCGATTCACTCTTCTTGCTATGTAGACTCTCTTATGGCATATACAAATGGAGAATATGTCCCTTTTTTAATAACTTCTCCATTTCACTTATTATCAAAGTTAGAGCGACGCGCTTTGGGATGCACACACCTTGACATACACTTTACGAGCCTTGAGAATTTCGCAAAGATTTGACTTCGAATAGCCAAGTTAAATGAGAGTGCATTTCTCATATGGCGGGGGTAAAGTAAGAAGAAGACGCTGCGCATGCGTCGCGTGTGTGTGCGTATCTGCTGGGTAGAGGGTATCTGCTAGTCGAGTGCTGAGTAAAGGGTATCTGCTAGTCGAGTGCTGAGTAGAGGATATCTCCTAAGTAGAGGGTAACTGCTAGTCGGGTGCTAAGTAGAGGGTATCTGCTGAGTAGAAGGTATCTGCTAGTCGAGTGCTGAGTAGAGGGTATCTGCTAGTCGAGTGCTGGGTAGAGGGTATCTGCTGAGTAGAGGATATCTGCAGGGTAGAGGGTATCTGCTGGGTAGAGGGTATCTGCTATTCGAGTGCTGAGTAGAGGATATCTCCTAAGTAGAGGGTATCTGCTAGTCGAGTGCTGGGTAGAGGGTATCTTCTGAGTAGAGGGTATCTGCTAGTCGGGTGCCCACATGCTTTGGGTTTGTTTTTAAGTGCGTTTCACGTTTTAATTCCAATTGTAAGAACTTCCAATTTGAGCGACAGACCGACATTTTGCCACACCAAGATCGGGCTGTAACTGTGCGAGTGTGTGTGCGAGTGTGTGTGTGCTCGACTTTCATTTGGGTCTGACTCGGTGAAGCGTATAAAAGCGCCGCGCGGAGGCTTCAACGTTTCAGTTGCTTTTGAAAAATTCGTGCACTCCGCAAGTTCGAGTTGGATCATTTCGGAATAATGTCTTATATTGGCAACGTATCGGATGTGGAGTGCGACAAGAACGAGTTCTCCAGGCCGCGTCCTGCGGGCATCGTCACCAAAATGGCCGCCCACAAGCTGTCGTCGGAGCCGAAGTGGTCCGACAAGCGCGAGGATGATTCCGACTCTGAAGTTTCCTCGCCCGACAATTTTCTAACCAAAGGTCGCCGTTCAAACCGAACTAAAGATAACATCTATAACACACGCTGATAATATCTTTTGAATTTCCTTTACGCTCAAGAATTTTTGAACATTTTACGGCTTTTTAGAAAATCATTTCGTCAAATTTCGATTCTTCTTAAGATCCGATTTTGTCGAACAAAAAAGTTTTGGTTAATTACGAAAAATCGGTTTTGAAAAGTTTCGAATCTATGAAATATATTCATATATACTTCCGAACAGACGTATCCTTTTATCGGTTGCCATATTTACACATGGCGTACTTTGACGGATCGAACTCCTATATCACATATACTATATATCTAGTTATATTAGAATCAATCAGATGAGAGTTAAGTTCTGATATAAAAGACCTTTGCCTTTGTTTCTGAACATTTCCTGACCAACCGATGCTCCATTTGGATAAATCCCTTTCAATATAGACTCTATGTATAATTCTCTTTTAAAAGTCCAGATATATACATATATATAGCACATCTGAGAAACATATGTCCAACTCTTCGGTATTCCGAAGTTTACACTAATTTTTTAGTTTTTTAGTCTAACTGCATGCACATTTTGAGTGCAAGTCCTTGAAAAGTGAAACCTAACCTAAAAACCTGAAGGGAAACCCAATTTTAGCGAGCGCTACTTTATGGAACTGCCCAAAATTGTACATATTTCGTATGGCAATTCATGGAAGTTTATCCTTTCTTTTTCGAAGCTAACAATTTCTTTTCTAAGAGCATGCTTTAGGAGAATATGGTGAAACCTAACCTAAAAACTTCCAACTGGCATTCAAATTGAAAAACCGTTAAATTCTCTACTTTTCGCAGTTAACAGTATTTTTTCTAGCTGCTCTGACATGCTTTGAGAGTGCGTGTCCTTAAAAAGTGAAACCTAACCTAAAACTTTTAAATGAAATACGAAACTAATGGGCGTTACTTAATGTAACTGATCGAAATCTTTAGGTATTTCGTTTTCCATTTCATTTCGAAGTTAACAATATTCTTTTCTAACTGCCTGCTTTAAGAGTTCATGTCCTGCACATAAGCCTAACCTAAAATATGAACATATAAACCTAACCTAAAAATTTGAAGACGAATCAAATTTGAATGGAACTGCCTGAAATTATACATACATATCAACTGTGTTTCATTCACATCTGACAAATTGAAAAAGGATTTGGTTTAAGCTTCACTTAATTTGCTCTGACTGAAACCTAACCTCAAAGTTGCACTCAAAGAGCCCTTGGCAAATCTGAGGGATTATCCTTAATCTCCCTTCAATTTAGTCGCAGTTTTATGTAGTTCGGCTGAGATACTAACTTGAGCTTGTCTGGAACTTGCAGGCGCCTTTCTGCTGACGCCCTCGTATGAGCTGTCCATGGAGCGGGCCGCCTTGATATGCGAGAAGATGAGCTTCAAGGGCTGCTTCAGCCTGACGAAGACGGCGACGGGCATTCTGTTCAAGTTCTCACATCCGGACGATTATCAGGCGGTGTTCAAGAAGGGCTTCCACAAGGTGACCGGCGCCCGTTTCTATCGCAAAGTAAGTGGACAATCCGCAGGAAACCCTCGACAGTGTTGCCAACTGCTGCCCGAAAAATGGCTGAAACTAGCCGAAAAACGTAGCCAAATTAGTTACAAGCTAAAAATGGCCAGCTTTAGCTTGAAAAGCAGAAGAGCTGGCAACACTCTAAATATAATTAAATGCTTCCCCTCTCTCTCTCTCTCCCCCTCTCTGTCTCTCTCTCTGTCTCGCTCTCCCGCCCGCTGAATTCTAAATTTTCTTTCAAAACATTTTCCACATTTTTGCAGCAAACATTCTCGCGAAGCGTGAGTATATTGGCGACACCTTGGCAACAGCTTCTCCTCCTCCAACTTGTCTTCTTCCCAAAAAAAAATAACCCATATATCTCGAATCACATATAAAACTCTCTCCATATATATATATATCTTGTCAATCTGTGCGATCTTGTGGTTTCCTTGCAGATTGCCATACCGTGTCGGCCGCGCAAGACCTTCACGCTGTACGTGCTGGATGTGCCGGAGGATCTGCCCGTGGAGGATATACGGCATGCCATGTACAAGTTCGATTCGGTGGTTGAGGTTGTCCGTCTACACATCTACTCCAGCCCCAGCCAGGCGGGCGGCGGCGCGGACAAGGTTGAAGGTGAGCAGCTGATCCAGCAGAAACCAGCATCTGCCCACCCGAACCCGTTGCCGGGCCAGACGCTGCGCCGCGCGGCCATGCGAAGTAATGTACAGAAACCAATTGACCCAAAGCACACGCCCACATACGCCCACGCCCACAGCTTGGCCAGAAACTCACGTCCAGCTACAAATCTTTCAGGCAGCAGCAGCAGCGCCAAAAGCCTCGTCAGCAGCAGCGGCGGTGGCGGCAGCGGCGGCGGCGGAGGAGGCGTTGGCATTGTGGGCGAGGCCATCGAGAAGGCGGAGCGTCCGGAGCGGCGCGAGCTGCCGCCAGCTGTCATACGGATCACGCTTGCGTCCATGGATGAGTACAACATTTTGCTGCAGAACGGCCTAAACTTCTACGATGCCACGTTCTTTCCCACCGAGGCGAACATCTCCCTGAAAGGCGCCAAAATTGACTACAAGCGTCGGTAAGAGCCCCGCTCTCCCCCCCCCCCCCCTCTCCCTTCTCCCACCCCTCTCTCTCGCTTTCCCTGTCTCTATCTAGTTTCTACTTCCACATTATTTCAAGCATTTGAAGCAAACCTTCTTTATATTCGATAGTTTATGTTCCTCTTTTCGATATCTTTTTTGACATATCGATAAATATCGATTTTGAGAGTTGGTTTTTTTAGCATAACTCGAGAACTAGCAGAGCTAGCTACACCAAACTTGGTATTCGGGTGCATGTGAAGTAAATACAAATCACAAATATTTCACCTTTTTGCTACCTGTACGTAATTCCCCAAGAACTCCATTTAAAAGCTAGAGCCTGGCAATTGGGTATGTGCACACTTTTGGCTGACTTATTTAAGACCTGAAAATTTCATATAGATCGAACTGTAAACACTTGAGTTTATCGGAAATATAGTTCTCATAGAGTGTGCATGTAGAGAAAATGAATATAGGGTATCTGCTAGTCGATCATGCTCGAACAGGGCACACTTTGACTTTTGACTTTCTTAAGTTAAGTACAACAAATCTTGGACTGAGACTAAGTAACAGATGTTGTTGCCTGTAAGGCTCCCTCCCTCCCTCTCACTCCCCCCCCCCCCCCTCTCTCTCTCTCTCACTCACTCGCTCTCTTTCTCGCTGCGACAGCATGCTGGATGGCTCGATACCGGGGCGTGTGCGCGAGCTGCTGCCCGTATTCGATGCAGCTGGCTTCTGCAAGCTGCCGGCGCCCACAAGCAAGCTAATTAAGCCGCCGAGGTCATAAGCGAAGACGACGGAGACGACCCCACATGTTCCGGCTAGATGGGCAGCCAGACAGACGACAGACAGTCCCGACCCCAAAACCCATTGACGACAATTCTCTATTCGATTTTGAACGGATGCTTCGAACGTTTCCGCTGCCAACTACATCTATAATAATATCCATTTTTGGCTAAAATCAAAAACGAAAAAAAAAAACAACAACAAAAGCTAAACAAACATTTACTCTACTTTTTTTTTGTCTATTTTTTTTTGTGCCTAGTTTTATTATTAAAGGCCCATAAAAGGCATAGCGCTTAATTTGTTTCGATTGTCTAACAGTATAAAAAAAAAAAAAAAAAAACAATAATAATATAAATGAAAATCATGAAAAACTATTTTCAATGCCAGACGGAAATCAACAAATTCAATTCATTTTTCACGATGAAAAAAAATATATATATATAAATAAATATTTATATATATAGATAGATATAGTATATAGATCTGAAGAGCTGCCTCTTACCTGTGAGAGCTTTTAGCTCGGCTGTTGGCAAATTCCGGCTTCATTTCGATTTGTTATCGCTTATTTTTATCGATTAACGATCTCGATAAGAATCGATTTGTAGACGCGCTTGGCCTCGAGTTATTGATTATGCGCTTAGTTTACATTAAACATGGGAAGCTACTCGCGTTTAGACGTAACGCCCATCTGGTACAAATCACTTTTACACGGTTTGAACTGCGTTGTGGCGTGCCCGTTGGTTCAAACCCGCCGCTACACAGCCTGAGTGTGAGTGTGTGCATGTGCTATGAGTGTGTGCATGTGTTTGTGTGCGTGCATGTATGTCGTTAAACGGTTAGCCTTAACCTCCATGTCTCCATGTCTCCACTTCCATGCTCAGATTATGAGTATTTGTGTCTGTCTTTTAAGTTCCATTTTGTTTACACTTGTTGAAATCTTTCTAGTTAACATATTATGTGACACTAGTTAGCACACATCGCACCTCCATGTTCAGATTATCAAGCACATGTTGCTGTCCTTCAAGCTTGCCTTCATATTTTGTTATCCTATTCAAATCGTTCTAGTTTATAGTTTGCAATTAATTTGGGACTTCATGAGTTTCTCACCTCCATGTTCAGATTGTTGGCAATTGTCTCTGTCTGTTTTGAAGATCTTTCCGGTTTCTGTCTCTTTCTGATTTTGTTCTGGATGTTCTGAATGTATTAAGTGTGACCAAAGTTCAGTGAATACTTTCCAACCATGGTCACATTATTGGCTTATGCTAAGTGCGATGTGTGTGTGTGAGTGTGTGTGTATCTATGCATGCATGTGTGTGTGTATGTATGTATGCATGTATGTGTGACTTATTTGGGTGATAATTTGTTTGATTTGAAGAACACGCAAGTTCTTGGTTTCGTTTAATACTTGTCGCTTGTTGTTTATTTTTTGCACTTTATTTAGGTAATTGTTTTAGGTATACATAATATACATACATATATATATATATATATATATGGAATATATATACATACGCATAGATCTTGATTGATTTAACAGACAAAATTGTTGCACAAAGTTTAACACAAAGACATAAGTAAAAGCACACACACCCACACACGTGTGTCTCTATGTGTGCGTGGCATGCATATAGCATACACACACATACACACATATATATATATCTATATATATACATGCATATGCATATATAGGCATAAATATATTCTCGTTAGCATATAATTTATCATACTGCAGAATGTCTTGTATATATTTATATATATATATAGATAATAATTGATTTAAAGCATATAAGTAGTATATTTGATATACACACATATATATGTATCCAGGTGCATATATGTATATATGTATAGGTATAGTATGTAAATATATATATATATCATATAGGTAGCATATAGTCTGTTTAGGAAATACTCTTCGAATATAAACGAATCAAACATATGAACTCGTTAAATAGTTACTTTTATCTTCTTTCTCTTCTTGTGTTTGTGTTGGAAAAGCAAAAAAAATAATAAACGAAACGTTCCAGTGTTGCCAACTGCCGCTTGAACAAAAGAAAACTAGCTGCATTCACAAAATGGTAGCTAAAAATAGCTGCTTAGCTTTTTAAGCACAACAAAAAAAAAACAAGCCAAATCATTTGAAATTTTCAACTGTTAAAGGCTGATTTCTTTTGAAAAGGAGCCAAATTTAGCTAGAAAACGGCTGAATTGGCAGCACTGTCCATCTTCATGATCATTATCATTATCATTATCATCATCATTATCATCTTCGTATATATGTATATATGTAATAAAGAAATATAATAATCAACGTTTAACAAACAAAAAAAAACTAGCAATAAAATACGCACACACATACACACACACACACGCATTGGCACACACACATTCGCGCACACACACCCAGTAAAATGTACATTTAGAAAGTTTAAAGCGAAAATCGAGCGACACAGACAAAAAGGACGCGACGGACACGTAATTAGTATACAAAATATTTTGTTGTTGTTGTTGTTGCTGCAGTTGTTGTTGTTGTTGTTGTTGTAGTTTCTAGTTTCATTTAGTTTAATACACGGAGTGCACAATGTTGTCCTTCTCGACGAGCAGGCGCACCTTCATGCAGCCATCGGAGCCGCAGGAGAAGAGACGTCCAAACGGATCCACGTACACCTGGCTAACGCCCTGGCCGGTGTGCTTGAAGAATCCGTTCTTGGCATGCTCATGGGGGAACGTGTTGATCAGCATGAACTGGTTCATGTCCCATATCTGCAAGCGAATCAGATACATATATAGTATATATATATATATATAGATATGGATAGATATAACGCACCTTAATGTCGCCCTCAATGGAGCCCGTGACAAAGAACTCCTCGTGCGGATCGAGTGCAATGCACTTGATGGTGCTATCGTGTGCCTGCCAAAAGATTGTTCGATTGATTGATTGATTGATCGGTAAAGGAATAGTTGTGATTGATCAAGACTCACCTGATAGCGATGCCGCAGTGTGCGTTGGCGCACATCGAAGACGCAAACGTCGCCGCGCTTGCCGCAGGAGATGAGCACCTGGTGCTGGGGCGCAAAGACCAAACAGGATGAGCCCTGGTCGTGGCAGGTGAAGGCTGCCCAAAAAAAAAACGAACAATAAAGTAATCAGAGAAAGCAGGGGAAATACCCTAAACCCAGTTTGCCAACATTCCAGCCTATTTGCCCCACACTATATTCGGAAAATGATTTCCTGATCTTAATGAAAGGCATAAATGAGGCACACGAAAAGTACGCTCATACCAAAGCTCTGCCTTTAACTAGAAAGGTGTGCTGTTTGCGGCACGCCAAAATTTGAATGCCCTTGCAGACCGAACCTTTTCATAATACTTCATAAGACTTTATATATATGATATAGTGCTTCGATCCGTTTCCGACATGTATGTACTGGATAGAAACGGAAAGAGGAACGAATGCAAGGTTTCATGACGTTAGCTTTCAGACTGAGAGACTAATTCGCATAGAAACAGACAGACGGACGAATGGACAGGCTAGGATATATCTATATACTATATATCTATATGCTTAATGGGGTCGCAGATGTCTCCTTCTATGCGTTACACTCTCTTCGAGAATACCCTTTGTGGGCAATGGGAGGAGACATACAAAATGTCAAAATTTCCCGAAGTGTATAGCTTCTACGTTTAGTGTAAATAGCTCTTAAAGTTTTCGAGCTGCTTGAAAACCCAAAGTCTCTAACTAGATATCTATGGAGAAGATATTGAACAAACGATAGACATTATTCAAATTTGAAATCTAAAGCTTTTGCAGTTCCCGCTCTTCAACACAGACGGACAGACTAGATCCAAGATGTTTCCTGCTGCCTCTAGGCTACATTTTATTGGGTTGGGGGCTTAAAGAGAGCCAGCTTTTGGAGCAGAAGCCACTCACCCGAGACACAGGACTTCTTGTGCGGCAACAGTGTGTCCCAAATGTTAATGTTCTTGTTCTCGGAACTTTGGCCAGCTGCAAAGGAATAGAAAAAACATTGGATTAGCAAAGTGTTTAATTAATTGACGGGAGAAGGGCCAAAAACTTACCGCTAGCCAGCAAGCTGCAGGAGCCAAGGAATACGAAATCGGAGAGCGCCTTATTGTGGCACTGGTAGGTCTAAGGATCAGACAAAAGGATAATAATAATACAAATAGTTGCGCTACTATGCTGCACTCACTATGAAGGAGCGATTGTTCTGGGAGGCGATGCCCGCCTGCCACAGGCTCAGATTGCCGTCGCCATCGCCGATGCCGAACTTGTTGCCCTGCTCGGAGAAGCGACAGCGCGTGACCTTGGCAAAGGTGCCGGAGGTGCGCGGACAGCAGACGGGCTGCTGGTGACCCCACTCCCAAATCTGCACAGAGCCATCCTGGCCGCCAGTCAAATAGAGCGGCATCAGCGGATGCGCGCTCATGCGCTTCACATTGTCCACCTTGTGGCGCAGCACCTGCGAAGGAGCAAGGATTAGTATATGGTTAATGTCCGGAAAAGTGGCCCAAATAGCCCACTCACCATGGATGTGCCGCGGCCCGACTGTGAGGCGCTCTGCGTGCTGACGCTCGCCTCGCTGAGCGCGCTGCCAGCTCCGAATTGAGCCCTGTTTGTTAGAGGGAAGGCAATCAGTATTCGGACTTGAAGTTTGTTTTGGCTACTCACTGATCCTGCGACTGAATGATGAGAAAAGCGGAGCTATTTGTGTCCGCATCTTTGGACAAATTCATCATATCATATTCGCACTCGTCCTCATACCAATTGGGCGATTCGAGCAGCAGCGATATATCGAACTCCTGTATCTCGCGCGGATTGGCAAATGCAATCATCGAGGAGCTGTTGTTCTTCAAGCAGAATGTGAGAATCGATTCGTGATCCTTGTGTATAATACGTATATGATCCGTATTCTCGTTAGTCGAATGCGATTGGCCTGTCCAAGCGGGAGAGAAACGGAGATGGAGATAGAGACAGAGACAGAAAGAGAGAGAGACAGAGAGAGAGAGAGAGAGGGAGAGAATGAAATAGAAAGAGATATAAGCACTTAATATAAATTATGATTACGCCAAGCTTAGTTTAATTTAAATTTAATTGTATTCTTATTATAAGTAAAAAATATTTTAATATTTATATAATAAGAAAAATATGTTTAGATATTTATATTGTAAGAAAAATATTTTTAAATAATTAATTATTATAAGGAAAAGTATAATAAAATATTTATATTATAAGAAAAATACAATCAAGTGTTCATATTCATAAGAAATATATATATATATTGAAATATTTATATTTGTATTTTTCTTATAATTTGCAACATGCGCCGTCAATTGCCAGGTGTTAAGCTCATGTTAAGTGCTTGACACCAGGGTGTTAATTGCAGCTTCTTCTTTAGATTACGGTATCTTATCGAGTCTATTATTTAGTAATTGGCTTAAAAGCAGTTATTTAGTTAACAGCCGTCCAGTTAACAGCGCCGAAAGCAGTGCAACTTTAACATTGACCCAAGCAGTGCGCATGTTAAAACTCAAAAATCGTACGAAAAATAACACAAACAAACAAAATTGGTGCGCAAAAAAACAAAAAAAAAAAAACAACAATTACAATCATATAAGAAAATATAATTACTTTTTTGTTTAATACATTTCACTGGTAACGCAATCAATACTTAAGGGACACACATAATTTAACAATGTTTTTTTTTTTTTCAATAAAAACAACAACAACAAATATATATATATATATATATATATATGTAAGAAAAATACCATTCCTGTCAAACTGGAAGCATTGTATTTTTGTTTGTTTGTAAACCTAAAATTAAGTAACTTCTGCCACCTGAATAAACTATTAAAACCGAACAACAAGAAACAAACAAGAATTGACAACAATTAGATAACAATTTACAGCCGGGCTGTAAATGCTTAACATGCCTGGCAAATTAACAGCCGGGCTGTAAATGTTGTCCGTAAATGTTAAGATGCATCGTTAACTAATTAAAAAATATATATATATATGAATATATAGATGTGCAAGTTAAGTATCTAGCAGCTACTTTATCGCGAGGATAACGCTCAGAGGAATTTGCAACAACAACAACTATAATAGCAACATTTTGGTACGGAATACACACCTTCGTCGGTGTCGTTATCATTGTGATGATGATTTTGATGGTGATTGTGTGCGCTGCGTGCATTCGCCTCGGTGCTCCTGCCGAAGATGCTCTTGATGAACACCTCCTGGGTTGGCTCCTGGCGCACCAGATAGTTCCACAGCCGCCGGATCGGCCCCGCGGCCGATCCCGATATGAACGGCGTGTTGTCCTTGTTGAGCAGCGATCGATACTTGTGTATGGCCAGGCCATTGATGCCGCTCTCCGCATAGCAGCCGGGTATATAATGCCGCGAGGGCGGACCGCGATTTATCAAATCGTTCAGTGCGAACTCCTGCCAGCGATTCAGGGTGCGCAGCACCTCGTGCGACAACGGACTAATCACGGGCAGATCTGCAACAAAAGGGCACACAAGTCAGACATAAAGGACATATATATATATAAGGTAGGAGGAGATGGGGTGCGGCGCTCACCCTGCAGCTCGATGCCGGCGACTTTGACAAACTCCTGGATTTTGTGGGTGCTAAACTTGATGAGCGCCAAACGGAGTATGCTCCACGAATATGACATGGGATTGGTGTGCTCCGTATTATCCTTGGCCTTGAGCTGTGTGCGACTCACATTGACATCATCATCGTCGTCCTCCTCCTCCTCGCCGTCCGATTCGTGCGAATCATCCGTGTCGTAGTCATCGCAATCTGCACGCAAAGCAATTCCGTTTAACATAACATCTATGATATATTTAGACAGATCTCACCCGTATTGGTTGGCTTGGTCAGGAAATAGGAGAGCATGGATGTCTCTGGCGGCATAAACTGTTCCCGATAGGTGGGCTTGTCCTCCTTCATGTTGCTCGAGGTGCTATTCTGGCTAAAGCTGCCCAAGATCTTCATGTTGAGCTTCATGCGCTGCTTCGTTATGGACGTGACCGTGTTCCACACGCTATTCTCATCGCCCGTCTCCTCGCCAGCCTGTGTCATGGCCACGTGCGTAGCATGCGGCTGTGCGGCCGGCTTAATGAGCAGCTTCTTCATGCCGCCGCCAAAGAGCGTCGACCAGGTGTCATTGGTGAAATTCTGTCCGCTCAGCCGATAGAGCAGCCGGCTGTCGCACGTGGACAATGAATAGATGAACAGCGCCATGTAGGTGGACACAAAGGATTCGAGCAGCAGCACATTCAGCTTGGGCACATCCTCGTCCTTCTCGCGGGCCAGCAGCGCACGCAAATTGGTGACTCCCGGCCACTTGGACGGCGTGGTGCATATGCCCGCCGGCTCGTCTGTCGAGTACTTGCGTCGCCTGTGGAACGCATTGCGACTGCCCACCAGATAGCTGCATTCGAACGAGGAATTGATTTTGGCAATGTTCTCAATGCCCGGACTGGGATAGCCATTGAAGGTCGCATTGTTCACCACAAAGCTCTCCGAATCGCAGAGCGATTGATAGATGCACGAGGAGAGCGCCACGGCCAGATCGCGCAGCACAAAGATTTCGCTCAGCGCGCTCGGCTCAAGGCCCGGAAATGGCAACAGCTTGATGATGCTCTGCAGCATGTCCACCGTCTGCGATTGCAGATACTTGATCGGATCCGCGATGACGGTCTTGTTGCCCGCCACGCAGGCGCTCAGCAGCGGCAGGGTTGTCGGGAATGGCAACGGGCTGAGCAGCTGCTGTTGGGTCTTCTCCTGCTGCAGCTCCTGCAGCAATAATACTAGTTCCATGCGCACCGATGCCAGGCCACCGCCGCTGGCGCCGTGCAGCGAACAATAGCTGAGCAGCGTTCGCAGCAGCGTCTCATTGGCTGAAGGGAGGGAAGAAAAAGAGGAAGCCAACCGGTGAAATTAGCACTGTTTGTTTTGGGAGAGGTTCACACCAAAGCTCTGCATCGATTGATTTATTCATATTGAAGTCAGATACTCAATCAATTCAAAGCAAAAGCCTTTAAACATGGAACTACGCATTGTTCGAATAGATGATTTGAGAAGCCCGAACACATTCATTCAATCCAAGTTCGAGTTGCTCGTGGTTTGAGCATCAGCATCAGGTTTGATCTCGATCTACTTGAGTCAACAAAATGTTCGAGCTCGAACTATTTAAGTCAGCAAGCGTGTTCGAGTTCGATCTACTTGACTTCCTCCAGCTAGCGACATTTTGGTGTTCGATCTACTCGAATCAGCTAAATGTTCGAGTTAGATCTACTCGACTGTTTTAGCTCGATCTAAGTCATGTCAGCATCAGGTTTGAGCTCGATTTAACAGAACAAAACAAACCAGGCTTGAGCTCTTTTTACTTGAGTCAACAACATGTTTGACTTCGATCTACTTGATTTATCAATATAGGAGTAATTGATCTACTCGAATCAGCAACATGTTGGAGGTTGATATACTTGAGTCAGCATCAGGTTTAAGCTCTATCTACTTGAGTCAGGAACATGTTCGAGTTCGATCTACTTGACTTACTCGATCTAGCGATATTTTTGTATGTTCGAGCTTCATCTACTCGAGTCAGCAACATGTACGAGTTCAATCTGCATCTACTCGAATCAGCAAACATGTTTGAGCTCGATCAACTCAAGTCGGGAGTGTGACTCTAGCTTTACGGTTAACTCGATGCAGAGCTATAGTTTACACGCACACACTCGCACACTCGCACACCCGCACACACAAACACACTTGCACTCACCTTTGAGCCAGCGCTTGCGCTTGGCGGCCCGCATCACCTTTGCCTCAAAGTCCTGTTTGTCCTGCATGAGTATCTCGTGCAGTGTGGGTCGCTCTGTGCACGGATAGATGCTCGCATTCATGTCCTTGTCCTTGGCATCGGCAGCATCGGCGTCGCTGGCATCGTTGGCCTGCTCGGAGCTGCAATAGTTGCACAGCTGCTTCAGTGCCTCCACCTCGCGCTCCAGCCACATGTACAGCTGATAGCGCAGCTGTCCGCCGTCCACTTCGAAGCCGGTGGCCAGCGTCGACAGCTCCTCCATGAGTATCTTGAGGCAGGCGACGAATTTCAGCTGTTGCGCCATAATGTCCATTTTGCACTCGTTGCCCGTGGATTTGCCGGGCGGTTGCGGTGTTGCCAGCTCGGGATCATCATGGTTCGGTTGTTTCTGGTCTGCATCCGCTGCCGTCTCATCCTGCTCCAGGTCATTTTCCTCATCCTCGTCATCCCATTTGATCTCGAATGTGGCCTCCGGCTGGCGGCCAACGGGTGCACCCCAATCGAACTGATCCGTGGCCGTTTGCCACTGATCCATGATGCCCGAATTGATGAGCTCATCCTTGCTGACGCCGCCAGGCTCCGTGTCTGGCAGATGGCTGCCGCTGCTGCTGCCGGCCAAGCTGCTGCCGGAGGCGGTGCCATCGCTGTCGCTAATCTTCATCGGCAGCTTGTTGAGCACCTCCAGCGCCAGAGCCGGGCAGCCGGACTTGAAATGGCCGTGCGCCGTCGTAAAGTACAGCTGCCGTTCGATGGCCGTTATCGAATCCTCCAGCTGCAGCTGCTTATCGCTGGCCACGGCTGGCCGTGTGCCCGTCTCTCCCGCATAGCTAAAGCCGGAGAGTACGACGTGCGCAATGCGTTTCTCCTGCGCGGATAGCGCAATATTCTGTCGTATCAGCAGCGGATGCGTGCGCAAATATATGTAGAAATTGAAGACATTCGGATTGGCATGCGGCAGCTCCGGACGCAATAGATCCTCCTCGCGATAGCTGGTATGCAGGCTGCCGACGCCGTTGAGCAGCAGCGTATTGAGGCTCTCCTGGTACTTTTTGAGGTTCCAGTAGGTCATCGAGCGCAAGAACGGATCCGGATGCGCACGGGTCAGATCACAGCGACCCGTCTCTACATCTGTGCCCAAAACATGCTCATTGAGCAGCCGATGATAGTAACAGCCCTCGGCATCGCCCTCGTATAGCCGGGCTATGATCAGGGCCAGCTGGAAATCCTCCAGCTTGTTCATGCACACCTCGATGGCATCGTTGAGGGAATTGGCCAGCAGGAAAAATGCGACCGCATGCTCGAAACGCTGCTTGCCCAGCAGCACGAAGGCGTTCTTCAAGGCGGCCTTGCGCCAGCGATCCTCGGCGAAATTGTTGCCAAAGAACGTGGTCATTTTCGCGTCGCGCTTCGAACGGAACAGACCCCACACCAGCGACTTCTTCTTCATGGCCAGATAGTAGATGGCCGCATCCAAGGGATCCTGCTTCAGCTGATACGCGCACTTGGCCAACTTCTCGACGCAACGCCGCAGCGTATTGATGTTCTTCAGCCAATAGCCGACGCCCAGATCTCGCAGCGTTGCCCAGCGCAGATCGCCCTTCGTATAGCTGGGTATCAAATGGAGCAGCTCCTCCTCGCTCTCCGAGTGATAGGCCCAGACGATGTTGGCGGTGCCGACGCCCTGGCGCTGGAATTGGGCGCGCTGCTGCAGCGGCAGGCAGCGCAGCAGATAGGTAAAGTGCTTCATGGCCAGTAGAAAGCGTAGACCGCAATCGTCCAGCGATTCGGTGGCCTGCTCTTTGCCCGAGATGCCGGCACCCACTCCTCCGCCGCCGGTGCCCGTTTGCTGCTGATTCTTGCCAAGATCGGCGGCAAACTTGTCGGAGAAGTCCGTATTGCAGGTGGCCACGGTATCGGCCAGCGCCAGCAAATGCATCTGATCCAGCGAGGAGAGGCCCGGCAAATGTGTATGGGTCAGCAACCTGGACAGTAGTTGACCCTGGCGCGGGCCAAAGTGCGAGATGGAATGCTTTTCGGGCAGCGACAGACGACGCTCCTGGCGCTTCTGTTCGCCATCGCTGAGCAGCTCGTCCAGATTATCGTCCGAATTGTGCAGATCGAACAGTTCGTCGTAATCCTTGTCCGCCTCCGCGGAGCCGCTCGCCTTGCCCGGCTGCTCTCGGTCCGCATTGAGGAGCACCCACAAGGGCAGCGGCGGAATCGAATTGATCTCGGCATAGTCGAGCATCAGTTCCTCGGGTATTTGTGTGGTGCTGCCCCGATGCTCCGCCTGTATGTTGCTCGTGTCCGCCGCATAGCTGATGCTCAGCGTCCGGGATCTTGACCAGCTGCGCTGGCGTCCAGCGGCACCGCCCGCTCCGGTGCCCTCGCCCTGGCTGCCGTCATCGTCGCGAGGCAGCCCATTGGCGGCATTGCCGACGCCGCCGCCGGGTCCGCTCATGCAACGGACCAGATGCGCCAGAATGGCCTTCACCCAGCGTATCTTGCCGCAATTAAGCAGCTCCATCAGCTGCTTGGGATGATACTGCGGCAGCACGGGGCACGCAATGCGCGACGCCTGGAACAGGCCAAAGTCCGTCATGTAATCATCGTTGGGCGGCGCATCGCCGCCAAAGCCGCCCGAAGCCTCCGGTCCGACGCCCATATGGCCGCCATTCATATTGGCCATGCTGCTGTTGGCGGCAAGTCGCCGCTGCGACAGCAGCTGCAAATTGGCGGTGCTCACTTTGCTAATCAGCGGCATCGAGGCGACATTCTTGAGCCGCAGCTGAGTGGACTCATTGGCCAAGGAGCGCAGATCCTCGTCGCGCAGATTGCGTGTATCGGGCACATCATCGTGCGCCATGGCCGCAACGGCAGCAGCTGCCGCAGCGGACATGAAGTGTGCACCATAGTGCGGCTTCCACTGGGAATAGACATGCATTTCCGAGTCCATGGCCACGACCAGGATGCCGTCGCGCACCCACGAGATTTGCATGGGTAGCGGCGGCAAACCGTCGGCGGTTTGTAAATCAATTTGGCGCAGCTTCATCCAACGGATCTCGTCGACAAAGTTCGGCTGGGCCAGGGAGCTGGCCTTGCGCAGAATCGGGCGATTCACGGAGCGTGACTCCTTCATGGCCTTGATGTTCGCCTGGGCAATGTCGGAGCTGACGGGCGTGTACAGCAGAATTTTGCTGCCCACCGCGACGGTCAGAATGTGCGAGCCATCCTCCTTGGACACCCAGTCCAGCTGAACTAGATGCTTCTGCGTCAACGGACAGGTGTTGCCGTTCTCCGCGATGCTCTTCCTCAGCGACTGCAACGTACTGAAGCTGGGCACCGTCAGCAGACCGGAGACAGCGGCCGCCGACTGCTTGGTGGTGGCCAGTTCCGGCGTGGTCTCGCCGCTGCGCGGCGAACGACTCTCCGGATCGTGGGCGAACGTGTGCAGCACCTGGTTGAGGCGTTGCTTCTTCGCCAGCAGCCGGCTGTCGTGCAGATAGCTCAGATCGATTCCGTGCCCGATATTGATGCGCGGCAAATGGACGTTCTTCAGGTGAATCGTATCCTCCAATACCCACTCGCTGCCGCCGCTGCTCTCGCACTCGTAGATGGCGACGCACAGGTTGACATATCGCGAGTCCGGATCACCGCGATTCGGACGCGTAAAGCTCTTGCCGTACTTGTAGGCGCAGGCAATCCGGCCGGAATAGGCGGCGCTTATGTTCAGCGGCTGGCCGGGTATCTCGATCGCGGACTGTTGAATCCGGCTGAACATCTTCCACTCGGACCAGTGATAGGCCTCGCCGCCGGCCGGTTCGCACTTCCAGAAGCGCGATATCGAGTCCGAGCACGCGGTCACAATGATGTACGGCGCAAAGCAGGCCGGATAAATGCTCGAGCTGCTCAAATGTCCAGCCGCCGGCGAGGCATGGATGACATCGACGCCCTCCGGCAATGGCAGCTCCTGGGTGCACACTTTCTGCGTGGTGATGGAGATGTGCGGCGCCTCGACATGCGGACCAAAGTGCTCGGCGCCCGTCAACGTTTCGGCGCCCTGCGACATGCGTCGCGGCTGGCCCGGATTCTGGTCGGCATCGTCGCCCGGCTCCTGGGTCAGATTGCTGTCCGGCACATACATGGCCGTCTCGGAGAGGAACGAGCTCTGCTGCTTGGAGCTGATGACGATGCGCCACATGTGAATCGTGCTGCCCCGCAGCGTCTTCTCGATATTGACTATATAGAAGGGTTCCTCGAAGTCCACGTTTCGCTGCAGATCGACGATGGCGTCCATATCTGACTCGAGCAGCGCATCCATTTTGGGCTCCTCCAGATCATGCATGTCCGTCACCGCAGCCGTGCGCTGCCCGCCCGTTATCAGCTGCGCCTGGAAGACGTGCAGGAACTGCGTGTTCTGCCAGTCGTGCTTGGCATCCGATATGGCGTCCAACTGTAGTATGCAGCCGGGTCGCGCCGTCGACTGCTGCGAGACGACCTTCAGCTTGTCGTGGAGCGCCGAGCGTTGCGCCTTCAGCGTCGAGGAGGCATTCGAGATCATCGAGGAGAGCGAATGCGATTTTTGCAGCGTATTCAAATTCTCCGAGCACGAGATCTCCGCCAGCAAAGTGCGCGCATCGATAACCGCCTGATAAACGCGCAAATTCTCGCCATCGCTGGCCACAAAGCAGGCCGAGGGCGAATTGCTGTAGCTGCCCAACGTGGTGCTCGGCAGCAGGGTGGGTATCCAGGCGACATTGCTGAACGCCGATATTTCCGGTGAATTGATGCGCGCCAGTTCGCTAACGCCGCCGGAATGACACAACGGACCAACCGAATCGACACGCCACAATATCAGCTCCGAGCAGAAGCCCGTCGGCGTAAAGATATCCTTATCGCCGTTGGGCGTGCCGGCGCTGGAGCTGCCGGAGGCAACTCCGGATGGAGCACTGCCGCCGGCTAGCGGCTGCTCGAAGGGCGACATCGGTGACTTGGCCTCGGTTGTGTCGGGCAGATTGTGATGCGAGGTGGAGACGAGCAGCGGCAGCACCGGATGACAGGTGATGTCATTGACACGGAACCGATGCCCGGAGGCGCGGCTAACATGACCGATGCTTAATACTTGGGTGAACTTTGTTTTGAACGCGAACGTTAGCTGCCAGAGATTGAGTGTGCCGTTCGAATGCTTGGTGACCATCGAGACGGAGGGCGACACGTTCAACGGAAGCGCGGCGCCCAATCCCGAATTGGCGCCAGTTCCGGCTGCTGCACCGGAATCCTGTGAACTGCTGGCCGCGGCGCTGCGTTCAGCCTGATCCTCAGCTGTTTGCTGCTCACCATCATCTGCCTCCTCCTGCTCGTCATGCTCATCCTGCTCGTCACGCTCCTCGTCGTGTTCGTCGTGCTTTTCGAACGGCTGATCGCTGCGCAACGAGTTCTGATCGCTACCGCCGGATTTGTGGAACTCATCCTTGCTGCGCACATTGTTGGCAATGTCGCGAAAGGCCAACGGATGGCTGCCCGTATTGAACAGGCTGACCGTGGTCGACATGGACATGGCATCGCCCAGCGGAAAGGCCGAAGGTATGCGCGTCGAAAACGAGACCTGCGCCTGCCTGTACGAGCCGGGATAATAGTCGTCCAGCCATTCGATCACCCAGATCAGATAGCTGCCATCGACGGGATGTATGGCGAACAGCAGATCCGGACTCTGGTGCCAGTCGCGCAGCAGGCACTCGATCTTGTTGTCCAGCGAGTCGACCAGCTGCGTTATGGGATTACCCTGATTGTCCTGATTGAGCGAATTCTGCGATGTCGTATTCGACATGGAATTCAAATGTAGCCCAACGCCCGTCGCGCCCGTATGCTGCGAATATTTGCTATACTCCTCGCCGCTGTCGTCCACCGACACGGACTTTGAGTTGCGCATGAATTTCTTGTGCGGCGCCTGATGCGGATGCGACGACTGATGTGCCTGCTGATGTGGCTGCTGCTGGTGTGCGGCATCGTCGGGCAGATCGACGGGATGATGATGATGATGTGCGCCGTTTTCCTCGTCGATGACCTTCTTGGTCAGCTCCTGGAGTATGGCCTCCGCCTGGAGCGTAAAATGCATCTCCTTGTTGTTCAGCCAGTGCAATATGAAGACATTCTGATTGGCCGGATCCGATGTCTGCATGGACGGCACCAGCGGTATGTCTGTCTCGGCATTGATCGATGCCGCCAAATGGAAATGCATGCCGGGCGTAACGCCCGATCCCTGAAATCCATACGAATGAAAGTCGTGCACGCTGCACGACGATGGCAGCGACGGTATCGGACCCTGATAGTTGCTAAAGCTGGCCGGCGAGCTGCCCATTACGGCGCCCGAACCGGCGCCAGGTGCTCCGCTGGCGCTGCCTGCGACCGAGCCGGTGCCGTGGCCAATGACCGTGGCGGCATTGGCGCCGGCCTTCATGTGGCGACGCAAATGGAAGCAGGTTTTCATGTGCTTGAGGCGCTGCATGAAACGATGCTTGTGCCGATGCGTACGAAATTTGGGATTCTGCGAGGCGAGCGGATCGAACTGTGTCATATTGACCAGGCCGTCGTCCGGCAGCACCGTCTCGATCCAAATGCGACAGATATTGTCCAGGCACGAGGTCACCAGCATATTGGCCACCGAACCCTTCGGCATATACTTGCTCGTCTTGCGCCACACAATGTTGGAGACGGCACGCGGATGGGCGATATACACGTACGTGAAATTCAAATCGCCAGCTCCAGTTCCAATCGAACCCGATACGGACGCAGGTGCTCCATCGTGCTGCGACTGCGGCTGGCTGTTGCCGCTTGTCGGCTTGGCCGGGAACAGCACCTGCTTGTTCTCGTACCAGATCTTGACTAGACGATCGTTGCGGCCGCAGGTGGCGAACAGCGTGCCGTCGGGACTAAATGCCATATGATAAATGGGTATGGCCGTCTGGCAGGACCATATATTCTCCCACGTGGACACGTCATCCGCCTGGGCATTGGCCGTTTGTTTGGTCTCCTTGCTCTCGCCGATCTCAAACTTGACGCCTGCAAGGCAAATGACAAAAGTTTTAAATGGAATATTTGTATATGCCTGCATAAGAGCTCTGCTTCGGTCAAGTCATTTGCATCGAACTCAAGTACTCAATCGAACAAGTTCGATACGCTCGAATCAGTAACATGTTCTAGCTCGAAGTGTTCGAGTTAGCGGCATGTTCGAGTGAGTCATTTGCCTTTAACTCATTTCACTCAATCGATCATCGAGCTAACCCGAAAAGATTCATTCCAACAAATGTTCGATCGACTGGAGTCTGAACATGTTCGAGTGAGACAAACATATTCGATAGAGTCGACAAATGTTGTTATTGCTTGACTCAATCTTTTGATTGCAGGTCGAACCGATCGAGCTGAAAACAATGGCCCCAGGATTGACTCGATGCAGAGCTCTAGTATACATATCCATTTACCAACCACTTACCCGTGTGCTCCTCCTCTGGCTGGTGTGTGGGCGATTTGCTCTTCCAGAGCTGTATATTTGTGCCGCCCGTCAGCAGACGTGTACCCTCCAAATTCCAAGACAATGTCACCACATTCGAGTGGCTGGTAAAGGAGCCGGTCTGCACCCATCTAAATAGAAGAATATGTTAAGCTCAATTCCATTAACTATCGATTACGCTGGAGGGCCCCACCTGTAGTCGAGGAAGTGTGTGTTATGCTTGTTGGACTCAATCACTGGCGTCGGCTCGAAAATGCATATCTTGTTCTCATAGGCGGCAGCTATTTTGCCCGTATCGGTGCTGCAGTCGAGCGCCGATATTTTCACATAGCCATGGTTGGCGCCAGGTATTATCTGGACGCGTTCGAATGTGCTCGCCAGGATGACCACATTGCAGCCAGCAGCGTATGCCTATTAAAAACGCAAAGAAACAAATGATTGAAACGTTAATCAATCGTCTCATATTTGTATGTACATCAAATATCATATATCACACATCATGTCATGTATTCATATCAGTGACTAATCGATTTATAATAGATATTATATTCAGTTTGGGCTGATTGATTGAATGATTGACTGGCGGTGTAGGCAGACTTACATCATATTGAACGATTGGCCGATTGTGTGAATGATTGACTGACTGTATGAATGATTGACTGAATGTATAAACAGACTTTTACATTGTATTAAATGATTGACTGACTATGTAGACTAACTTTTGCATCATAATGATTGATTGACTGACTGTGTAGACAGACTTTTACATCGTATTGACTGATAGGTTGACTGTGTGAACGATTTACTGACTATGTAGACAGACTTCTACATCAGATTGACTGACTGACTGTGTGAATGATTGACTGAATGCGTCGACAGACTTTTACATCGTATTAATTGATTGACCGCCTGTGTCGACAGACCCTTACATCGTATTACATTGTCATTGTATATTTAGTACTTATAAATATACAAGAAAACAAAGCTATATGCGCTGATGGATTGATTGACTGCTGCTGTATAAATGAATAATCAATTTGTAAGCTATATGTTTTAGCTGATTGATTGACTGACGAACTAGGGACATACGCATATAGATCGTATCATATTCTCATATCATATTTGTCTGATTGATTGATTGACTGACCATTTAGGCGAACTAGTACATCATATGTTATCATCGTTTTATATTTATGACCAATCAAATAATATTTATGACCAAGAAAATAAAAGTGCCCATGTCGACAGATTGAATATTCAATAAATAGGATAAATGATTTTAATGATTGATTGACTGATCGACTATGCAAGCACACATATAGATCTTATCATACCCGCACATTTTAACTGTTATCAATTTATAATCAAATAAATCAATAATTTCAGATTGATTGATTGACTGTGTGGACATTGCATTCTTGTGACAAATTTATAAAACAAATCGAAATCTGTTTTCGCCAACTGATGGATTGACTGCGTATTTACACATTCACAAGCGATCAAATCAACATATTATGCCTATGACTAATCGTATTTAGAAACTAGACTGCTTTTGCCGACTAATTAGCTAATTGATTAATTAATTGATTGACTGACTGACTGACTGACTAATTGACTAACGGAACTGCGCACACCTTGTGCACAATTAACGACAGTTTAAGACACAAACAAAACTTAAACTTGGACGGGAGACTGTTCAATTTTATAAACAAGTATAAAAATTGGGCGAAAATGAAAGTAGAAAGCATATTTTTGGATGCGAACGCCTTGAAATACAACCCTCCCCCCCTAATTAACTGACACAAATTTAATGTAATTAAAAAAGTGCAAAATTTTTGTTAGGAATTCCTAAAGAAAAACCCGTGTCACGTGCCAAAAGGTTGGTAAATATAAAATATACACATATGCATCATATCATATCATATCTATAACTATGAAATAAATTGATTATAAAGATAAGAAACGATTAGATGTGTATTCAATTGGGGAAGGAGGGGAATCGAGGGGGCGGGGGGCAACCAAGTGACCATGGAGGACCACAGCTGAGCTGTGTGACTAACGACATTTTGGCCAAACTAGGACAAGGCTGTCATGGCTGGGCGAAAGGGGGAGAGGGAGAGGGCGAGGGGGAAGAGAGAGAGAGTGAGAGAGAGAGAGGGAGAGAAAGGTTTATAAAGTGATGTAACACAGGTAAGACATATGCGGAGTCTGAGACAAAATATGGCCGGACTGTGGATAAATTGGATAAACGGATAAATTGGATAAATGACGCTTTGACCAAATTTGTGCAGAGCTAAATGTTGACGAAAATTAATTGAAATAGTCAACACAAGTCGCATGCAAATTAAAAAATAAAAAATATATGTATATAGATAGATAGATAGATAGATATTCGCGAACAATTTCAAGTTTGAACGCGTGCCTAAAGCTGCGGCTGCGACTGCGACTGCGGCTTTAGCTTCAGCTTCGGCCTGCCTTTGGATAGAGCATTTCGCTCCATTCGCATTCCCCTTGCCTTAGCCATTGCCTTATCTTGGCTAATTGTGATTTTAGCTGGTTCCTCTGGCCCGTCTCTGATATGTGCTCATTATCTTAAGTAGGAGCCGAGCCGAGCCAAGGCGAGGCGAGGCGAGATATGCCTGCGGATATTTCTTGCCAAGGCCGCAAGGCTGACTGCTATGGCACTCGCTGCCCAGGGCCAGATGGCGCCACTGTGTGTGTATGTGTGCATGTGTGTGTCGTCTGCCCATTTTCAAGTTCAGCCGCGCCTGTGCCTATTTTATTTTTTTATATTAATAGTTGTTGCGGCTCACACACACACACACACACGTAATAATTATAAAAATACAATTGAAATGATGGCATTTACATAGTTAAATGAATGGGTGGCAATGTCAACAGCGGCGGCAGCTCGCAGCTCATTACAGAATATAATGCAGATGTGTACACACTGTACGTACACACACACACACACACACACACAGAAGCGCACGCACACACAGCCAATTGCAGCTGTTGGCAGTTTTGAATTGAAATTTTTGCTTAAAAAAAAAACGGTATGGGGGCGGCGGCGGGGCAGTGCTGCCATACTTAATATTCTACATATTTATTCTTTAGCCATTGAATGTGCACAGTTAATTATGCTTGGGACTGCTAAATTACATAGATGAGAAAAAAAAAATAGAAAAGAAAAGAAAAAAAAAACAGACCTCAGGCGCTAGCGGTAAACAAATAAGCGCAAACAGCGTGTTTGGGTGGGTGGCTGGGGGGTAAGGGGTTACCGTTAGTAATTAATATTTGGAATGTATGTGTATGTACATAGCACACACATACATACATACATACAGACATACACATGATCATAAAAATAAACGACTCCAGCTACAGTCGCCACATTATAAATGCGTGCTCACGACAAAAAAAAAAAAAACTAATAACGAATTTTGCAGCATTTTATGGGCCGTGTATAATTTATTTGTTATTGACGTTTCGTTTCGTTACGGCTCACAACATTTTTGCGAGGATTCCCATTTGCAGGCTGCAGGCTGCAGGGCACACACACACACGCACACGCACACACAGACACATCTATAGAGATGTGCATGCATGTATGTATGTTTATCGAATTTAGGGCATCAAAGGCCATTTGACCAATCGAATATTATATGTATCGCAAGCTATGTGTGTGCGTGTGTGTGTGTGTATGTGTATGCGAGTGCGTAAGGCAACGTGAGAGGCTTGTTTACAGCCGCAGCACTTGACCTTTAAATGTAATTAAAAGCCAGAAAACATGTTAATACATTGATTTCAAATTGAAACACCATGAAAAATGGTTTGTTTGCAGCATTCACCGAAACAGAAAACAAACCGAATACAACAAAACATATACAAGAATGAAAAAAAACACGCACGCAGACAACAGCTACAACAACAAAAACAACAGCTGAATCAGTTGAGAGTTGTTGTTGTCATCATCGAATTTACAGCAACAAAAACAAACTCAGTTGCTTTGGACTTAATTGACCACAGACAGACGGACGAAAAGACGGCGACAGCTAGTGTGACAGTCAAGCATCACATTTATTTATACATATACGTACAAGCACGCATATGTAAATAAAAACATGAAAATCCCCCTTGGTCTGATCGGAATTGGATATTCCAATTGGAATTCGCGAAATGCCAGCCGTATTGGAAAATGTGGTACATACACTAGTAGTCGTACCCTTAAGTACCTAGCGTACCTATATAAATACATGTACACATTCATATGCACATATATACTACATATGACTGTCGCGCACGTAGGTGTTTGCGTGCGTCTGTGTGTGTGTGTGTGTGTGTTTGCAGGTTGTACAATATGATGGATGCGTGATAAAAACGAAAACGAACAGCAAAAAAACAGTAAAAAAAAAAAATAAAGAAAAAACTTGGCTATAGGGTAATCGTAATCGCTCGTATTCTTACTGTAAATGGTATGCCTTCCACGGAGCCAATTGCGAAGCACCGGTCACCCGCATTGCAGGCACCGCTCAATATTTGATGACAATTCATTATTTGTTACAATTGGATATCACATCACAGCGCACAAACTAATATTCTTGGTTCTTTGGTTTGGTTACTAGCACGATTTTTTCTTTGTAAAACGACAACAAAGTGATGAGTGACATTACATAAAAATGTAGGCCAAATAGTGATGGACGCTATCGACTAGTGCTATCGCACAGTGTTTAGTGTGTGACAATGTCGTTATCGATACGTATTTCAAAGCGATGAGGTTCTAAACAAAATATCGAATCGTTGTGCGTGCTTTAACAATCCTACATATACATATATCGATGTATCGTATAATTACAACGCTGCGTCCAATCAAATGCCGTGTATGGTTTGACTGCTTGCATGGGGTTTATAGTTGCCAAATTATAATTGTAGGTTTTTGTATTAGTTTGGCGCATATTCTAATAGCAAAATGGCCGCAGGTCCAATTGCTGAACGTAACCAAGGTAAGCAGTGGCTCTTCATGCATATTTGCCAGTCGTATCTAAACGTTTTCACAACCTTCCAAATAGATGCCACCATTTATGCCGGTGGCCTGGATGACAAGGTGTCCGAGACGCTGCTTTGGGAGTTGTTCGTCCAAGCCGGTCCAGTTGGTAAGTTTTGGCAGGCTTTGGCTATTGATTTGCCCTTAATTCTGATCTGTTTATCCGTGTCTTGCAGTCAATGTGCACATGCCCAAGGATCGGGTCACACAAATGCATCAGGGCTACGGCTTTGTGGAGTTCCTCAGCGAGGAGGACGCCGACTATGCGATCAAAATAATGAACATGATCAAGCTGTATGGCAAGCCGATACGTGTCAACAAGGCATCGGCGCATCAAAAGAATCTGGACGTCGGCGCCAACATATTCATTGGCAATCTGGACGTCGAGGTGGACGAGAAGCTGCTCTACGATACGTTCTCGGCCTTTGGCGTCATACTGCAAACGCCAAAGATTATGCGCGATCCGGAAACGGGCAAGTCCAAGGGTTTCGCCTTTATCAATTTCGCCAGCTTTGAGGCAAGCGATGCCGCCATGGATGCCATGAATGGCCAATATCTGTGCAATCGACCCATATCCGTTTCGTATGCCTTCAAGAAGGATCACAAGGGCGAACGGCATGGTTCGGCGGCCGAACGCTTGCTGGCAGCCCAAAATCCATCCGCGCACGCTGATCGACCGCATCAGCTGTTCGCCGATGCGCCCGTACAGAACATGATGCCCGTCATGCCTGGCCAAATGATGCCGCCACCGATGATGGCACCTCCTCCGCCCGTGGTGCCCGTCTCCTCGAACAACATGGGCATGATAGCGCCGCCGCCGCCGGTGCCACAGCCGACACCATTCCCAGCAACGATACCACCGCCACCGCTGCCGCCCATGGCTGGCGGGCAGCCGCCGTTGCCGCCCACGATGGGCATACCGCCGCCGCCACGCATGCTCCAGCCGCCAAATGCCTGGGCACCGCCCGGCATGCCAGCGCCGCCGCCGCGTCCACCGCCAACGAATTGGCGTCCGCCGCCCGTGCCCTTCGCGCCGGCACCCTTCTCACGTCCCTATCAACCGGATGGCTACCAGTACTAAGTCCGGCTCTGCCGCTAGCAACTAGTTACACAATCTTAGACGAACCGAATAAAACCGAAGCACGCATTTTTACCACGATACAATTGACGAGTTTCTTAATTATACAAACGAATCTGCTGTAGAAAAGCAAATAGACTGCCCAAGAGATGAGCCAAAGGCAGGAAGTGAGGCTTCTATCAACTGCCTGAATGAAAAATAAAAGCGGAAACTGAGCCTGAAGCTCTTGAGATTAAAAAAATATGCTTTGCTACAGCCTAAATCCTTTGGACAATGATTATGAATGCGATATAATTAATGCAACAGACAGAAAAAGGCATTAACATCGACCTCTCCACCAGGACGAGTTGAGAGAATCTTGCCATCTCTGTCTGTTTGAAGTCTTAAAAAGTATATCTGCTTTCATGTTCATGTCGTTTTTAAAGCTTAACACGAAGATTTTAAGAGCTAGCTAAACTTAACTTGGTATATAAGTTCTTATATAGTACACACAGATCGAGCATATATAAATTCTTGATAATTCTTCCCGAAATGGGATAAAAATCCTGCGATTTTGGATAAGTAGCTGGTTAAACGGACAGTTCCGGCTCTCTAGCTTAGCTCTTAGCTCTATGATAGTTTATAATAAATACAATCTCATGCTTAAGAACTCAGTCCTATCCAGATCTAGATCATATATCTCTTGCCACATCAATTGTGCTTAGATTAATTCTTCTCTTTGTTGCTCGTTGGAAGAGTTTTATTATTTGTAACATTTTTTTTCTTTTTTTTTTTGGAATAAGAACAAACATTTCCGATCCGATCCGATTCCGTGTAGCCGACGCGACAGTCAGCAGATCGGATAACTATATCATATGGTACAACATTTATAACATCGGATTACTATATCAAATAGTAGTACAACATTTATAGCATAATTAAAGTTTAAATTTTCAAATATTGTCACCGAAAAATGTTCACATTTTGTTTTTTGAAATTTCTCCATTTTTGTTTTTTGTTTTGTGGCTTTGCGCAAAATACTTTTCCAAAAGGTTATTTCAAAATTATGTAAATACATTTATAATAATTAACAATAACATTTATATATATATCTATATATATATATATATTCATATTTTTGGAATATGCAAAAAGCGATGCAAATGCCAAATGCGAAATGCATATTTATGGAACAGCACAAAAACCGATTTCATTCTGGATCAGATACTGTATATACATGCCTTTCTATATATACACATACATATACACATACATATAGTATATATATGCTTGGTCTGGCCAGGTTGACCAGTTTAAATTAAACTATAATTAAATCAGCATCAGCGAATTTCATTGGCTAACTATAACATTGGATCTGTTACATATAGATAGGTTTATACAGATATATATATATATATCTGTGTGGAGTGTTTAGACTGTTGTCTGCACGTTCTGCACGGCCTTGGAGAGCTCCACTTTGGAAGGTATCAAATAAAATGCGGGCGTCATTGTCTCGCCGCACGGACACTGGCAGGCTGGAAAAGAGAGGAACGCATATATATGTCAATAGGCATTATGATTATTACCCGGCATTGCGCGGGCTGCGTATTGTTCATTCAATTTCAATAGGAAAGTAGCGAAAGGTATTTCCCAACCATAACTATATTCAGATAATTTGGCCATACCAAAAGTCCTTTTTCGTTAGATTCTTCCTAAATAACTTGATCATTGTCCACTTTCATAACAAAAGCTAGTGTACAAAATACGACTGTCTAGCTTGAACGGTTTCTGCTCTGCGGTCATCCTCAATCGTTCAATCAGTCAGTCATGTCGAGGTTTTCAACCTTGCGGCAGAGTCTATTCCAAAAGCCTTTCCTGATCTCCGCTAACATAACAAAAGTTGAATATTATAAAAAGGCAGCTGCCTAATCAAATAGATTTTGCTGTAAGTTGATCATCAATCAGTCAATCTGTCAATCGATCATGTCTGGTTATCATTTTCCTTGCTTGTTATCCACATAATAAAAGTAAGCTTTCGTGCAAAGTTAAGCTATTCTGCACAATGCAGCTATTTTCCCTTAAAGACTTGTGCTGTGCGTTGATAAGTCAATCAGTAAGTCAGTCAATCATTATGTTAGTCATTCCGTAAATTAGTCAATCAGTAAGTCAGTCCATCATTATGTACGTCATTCAGTAAATTAGTCAATCAGTAAGTCAGTCAATCAGTCAGTTAACAATAAGTTAAGTTAATCAATTAGTCAATCAATTAAGTCAGTCAATCAGTTAGGCAGTCGATCAGTTGGGCAGTCACTAAGTCAACCAATCAATTAAGTTAATCAATCAATCAGTAAGTAAATCAATCAATTAAGTCAGTTAATCATTATGTTAATCAATCAGTAAATTAATTAATCAGTCAGTCAATCAATCAGTTAGGTCTGACTGTTTGACTCAGTAAGTCATTCAATCACTAAGTTAGTCAATCACTAAGTTAATCAATCAGTTAGTCAATCAATCAAGTCAGTCAATCAGTTGGGCAGTATCAGTAAGTTAGTCAATCAGTAAGTCAGTCAATCAGTCAGTCAATCAATCAATCAATTAAGTCAGTCAATCAGCGAGTCAATCAATCGGTAAATCCGCCAATCTCTAATCAGTCAGTCTTGGCCATAGAAACAGTTTAGTTGAATAGAATTTTGCCATACCATTCACCCAGCTAAAGTTGCCGATCTTCTGCTCGCACCTGGGACAGTAGAGTCGACCCTGGGTATTGAGCATGACGCGGTGCATCCAGGCGATGGGCTCCACAAACAACAGGCTGCGACAGTAATTGCTTGAGCTGGCGACAGGTCCTGGATGCTCCTGACTGTTCGAGCCCAGCGAGGCCTTGCGTATGCGCTCGGCCAGCTGATCGAGCAGACGCGGCTCCGAGCCGGAAGTGGTCGGAGCACTCGCCAACTGCCTGTGCTCGACGTGCTGGAGATGCGGCATGTTGCGCGGTCGATGCTCCAGCACGTGCGACTTGGAGGCGAGTACGCGTCGACAGCGACGACAACGAAAGACAATGGGCTCGGGATTCTCACGTGTGATATCCGGATCGGGACGTACAACGCCGTGAAAGCTCTGCGGCAATATCTTGGCCTTGCGCACCTGCTCGCCGGCAAGACGCAGCCGATGCATCTTGTAGCGCTGATAGTTGGGATCAATTTTGTAGCCCATGCGACGGAAGAGCTTCAGCTGCGACACAAAGCCCGCATTCGGCTGGACAAAGCGACGCTTGGCCAGCACCAGCTCGTACGCCGGCTGATAGTCCAGCCCGTGACGCTTCATCAAGTACGCGATCACCGCCGACGAACTGCGACTGACGCCAAAGTAGCTAAAGGCAGACAAGAATCGTTCGAGATTAGACATGCGAGTGAGAAGCAGCGACTCTTGCTTCTTACCAGTGTACGAGCACATTGCTCTGTTCCTCAAGCGCCTTGGTTATGAACTCCACGCAAGACTCCAGATGCTGCAGTATATCCTCGCGCGGCATGTCGGCAACTGCAAGAAAACAAAGCTGTACAGTGAATGCTCTACCAGGGAACAGCTGCCAGGCGGCAAGAGCTCTCTATCTGATGGGGTCAATCCTTCCCTAGAGTATAAGAAATGGGACATACCCTGTAACGCTTAGCGGGCAACCTTTATAATCGTCTAACTGTTTCTATGGTGTGTCCAATTCCTTATTCCTGCAGCTCTTTGTTGCAGAAATCATTCGGATCACACTTCATTATCATGTAGCATGAACAGCTCTTTTGATTTTTCAACATATCTTGATCAACTTTGTAAATTACAAAAGTACTCCCAGGAAGAACTCTTATACGTGCCATATCTTAGTAGGATCGGACCACTATATCATAAAGCTCTGTATAAAGAATCAGAATTCTTAATGGAAAACTCTTTTGTTTTCAACATATCTCAAACAAGCTCACATACTTGGCTACACATTTTCAAGTCGTTCTATACTTGGATTCTCGAGGAGCGGATTCGCTAGAACTCGTCAATTAAGAACTCCTATGAGAAATTGATGTCTGCAAGGAATATGTCTTCTTCGTGCTGAAGGCAGCCGACTTTTCAGTGGGGTTTATTTGCATGCCCAAAAGTATTTTTATGCAAGAGCTCAATATGCAGCCGATATGGCAGCTATATGATATAAAACTTTGCTGTAGTTACGATTTCGCTAGGTACATAGTAAAGCAAATGATACAAGAGCTGTAGAGCTGGAATCTTTGGCTAACACTTACTCTGCACGTATTTGGTGGTCAGAAGGCTGGACTCCACAATATGCTGCGGCAACGGCACCGAGTCCAGCGTGAGTATGTGCGTTATCTTGAAGGATCTGAGCGTTTCCATATGGGTAGCTGCCGCCACGTTGCCTGCAACGAGATGCACAAATTTGCGTGAGCCACAAGCTGGATATCCAACTAGAAATGCTTACCCAGAAATAGGCCCGTTTCGACTTCATCAATGCTAACGGGACCACCATCAAAATCTTGGCGCGACAATGTGCCCGAGTCCTGCGGCTTGCCCCGCTGTACTGCGCCAACGGGCTGCATGCTGCACGTTCAAGGCCAACAATAACAACAACAACAACAACAACTGTTGCGCTCAACGGGACTGCAAACACGGTGCTCACAAATTGCGCAGTGTGTGAATTCGTATTGTGAAGTGCTGCATGGCAACTGTTGCAGAGATTCGATGTATTTGCTGCTCTGCTCACCTTAGCAGCAGCTCACACGTCGCGCCCGCAGGAATTGAAATGGCATTGCTGTTGCTTGTCGCACAACTTCTTGCTGCCCTGATCCCGTTGCGAGGGCCGCCACAAGATGGTGGCAATTTGTGCGCAGCTCTGCTTTGCGGCCATTGCGCATGACGTCACAACCGCACATTTCGAACAGTGGCTGCTGGTGAAACGAAAAATATAATATTAAAATTAATTGAATTAAAAAAAAAAATTAATTTGGTATATTATTTTTTTGAAATGCTTATATTTGGCGCAAACTTTAATGGTTTGTTATGGAATATAACATTTGTGACGTCATGCCAGCAAAAGTCAAAGAAACAGCCTGCGTAACACTGTATGAACTGCTTTGCAACCAGTGTTGCCCAATGTCGATTACCAGTAATAGCTGAACTGACGATAAGAGTTTAAAAATACTAACGTACAAATAGCTCAAGCTGGTCATTTTTGCAATTTGTGGAGATGTAAATAAGAGAGCGACGATTCTATAACGACTTAAAGTCGTCATATTAATTGATTAATAAAATATTACTAAAAATGACTAATTTGTGACAAATAACAAGAATTGCAGACGTAAAAATGCAAGTCTCCGCTTGTTTGAGGCCCAACAGGGCAGCTTTGATCTAAACGGAGATAAACGGAGATTGGTAACACTGGCCGTGTGTTATCGATAGCGGTCAGTGTGGGCACACTGTGCAATCGATAGACAATGATTAATTATCCCTAATATATAGACCGCGACGTTGACGGGCACCGGGTTAATCCAAAACAAATATTAAATTAACAAAAATGACTACGCTGCGACCATTTACCTGTGATGACCTTTTTAAATTTAATAACGTGTAAGTGACAAGTGTGCACACAATGCAATTGGCATCCGTCCAATAACAGTGTGCTTGTCTATTTCAGGAACTTTGATCCGCTTACAGAAACATACGGTCTCTCGTTTTACACACAATATCTGGCCAAATGGCCCGAATACTTTCAGCTGGCCGAATCGCCCAGCGAGCACATCATGGGCTACAGTAAGTATTGGCTAAATCTAAACGCCATGCCATAAAACTAACTTGCCTTCACAGTCATGGGCAAGGTTGAGGGACATATGGACAATTGGCACGGACATGTGACTGCGCTGACTGTCTCGCCCGACTACAGGCGCTTGGGTCTGGCGGCGCTGCTGATGAGCTTCCTGGAAGACATATCGGAAAAGTAACTGGACGCATATATAAAGATATATATATTTATGTTGAAACTGTCCGTGTCTTGCAGGAAACGCGCCTACTTTGTGGATCTGTTTGTGCGCAAAAGCAATAAGGTGGCCATCAACATGTATACAAATCTGGGCTATATTATATATCGCACCATACTCGAGTACTACTCGGGTGACCAGGACGAGGATGCGTATGGCAAGTGCTATTCCACAATTTGCATACCCTGAACCCAATGGAAACTGGCTTGAGAGTAGGCAAACGTATCATTCAAGCATCTCCGACCACGACAAACTGGGTTGACCTAGTCAGATCCGTACGTCTGTTTGTTTGTGTGTAGATCCCATTTGCAACACGAAGATTTGGAAAAGAAGATCTCAGCTTAAAGATAGATAGGAAGCGAGAATGTTTGCAACTGCAGCTTGACGCTGGGTTCAGGGTATCTGCTGATCGGGCATGCCCGACCTAATCTGCCCTGTTATTAATTTCCGGCTCCTTTACAGATATGCGTAAGGCGCTGTCCCGAGACGTGAACAAGAAATCGGTTATACCGTACACACAGCCTGTACGATTGGAAGATATAGATATGAATTGATATCCACCCAATACTGCCCGCATTCGCATTTATGTTTAACTGAACATCATGATAATTTACCATATACGATTGCCACAAAATTGCATTCAGTTCGGCGTCGTGCTGCCGTTCTTCCAAAATTTTAGTTAATCAATTATCAAGCAACAACAGCAACAAAAAAAATTGTATCTAATCCGGAGTTCTTAAGTTTGCCGTTACACACACACACACACACACACACACACACACACACACACACAGACAGACACAAAGTTCTAAATCCCCAATCTATTGCTAACCTCTCGAAACCCAAAACCCGTACAAATCCAAAAGATACCCCCAAAAAAAAGAAAGAAAGAACAAATTCCAAGTTGGATTACAATCGATATTGCGTTCATGTAATCCGTTGTTATGTTAATAATACTTATTATATATATTTCTATATGACTTTGTTATCAGTTTTAAAAATGACAAGCCGATTGTAACTACTGAACTTCAAGGTAAATAATATAGTTTTGCATTATCAATGTCCAATTACAAAATGTATCTAACCCTATCTATAATTATGCATCTATCTATCTATCTATCTGAAGAGCTGCCCAATAATACGAGACATATTTTGCAGATAACAATGCGCGAGTTGCGCCACCAAATGCGGCACGAGGCTTAGTCCGCATCGAGGATATATCTTCTATATACCCAACAGATCATCTGGATAGGATCAGGCTGCCTTTTTCTTTGTTTAGCAACAAAATTATATTGAAAATTTGTAGTTTTGCAAGCGAATACACACACATGTTTATAAATTGATATCAATGTACTAGCAGTTATTACCCGGCGTTGCGCGGGCATAGATTGAGACTAGATGTTTTTCGAACTGAAATCAACAACAAATCGATATATTAAGCTTTTGTGGCTGATCTTGTGTAACTCATCAATCTGTCATTTCTTCAGTCAGTTAAATCAACTAAATTATTCATATATATATATCTTTGTGTGTGTGTGTGTGTGTGTCGTTTGCATAACAAAGAGGTTTTTCAAAAATAAAAGTAAATTACATTTTGATTGAAAATTAGAAATAAATAACTTTCAGAGCTCTACAATATACGTTTTAGATACATATTGAAAATAAATGCTCTTTTATTGAAGATTTCTAAAACAAACCGTTTCTCTTTATCTAGATTCAGGGATGAGCAAAAACCGGCTTCAGATCGAACCTTTTCGAGCCCGGAACTCCAATATTCCTTCAATGCCTTTAACTGAACCAAGTCGAAACGTACGAATTCTCTTTTACAAAAAGCTTGGCCTTTACATAAATACTCTAGGAGTTATTCCACTAAACTTGGCCCTCAGCTTCTGATGCCAATTTGGGGTTCAAAGCAAAATGTAGCCCGGCTGTTTCTATATGAAAATATCTACAGATAAGTTCTTAAATACAGTAGAAATATGATTTGTACCAAACTCTGGAACTGGAAACCGGGTTCCGGCATTAAGAACCAAATTTATATTCTTGCGTTTTTCGGAACCATCAAAAATTATATTTTGGATATATAGTCTTGATCGAATATTGGGCGAAATTATGCTAAAAAATGCTCGAAATTCGGACTCGAACTGTTTTCCCTGCAGAAAAAAAAGAACTCTGCATTTGGCTCATTTGCTTTGAGTCTCGCTCAAGTTAAACTATTTCAAATGGAACCATCTAAAAATTCTGGAAAATTGCTGTCACAGGCCTCCATTCCCAGGCAATTCGAGTATTGGCAAAATATAATTACAGCACTTAACATAAATATTAGATTTGAGCAAAAACATTGCTGCATTATTATTTTTGTACACGCAGGTCGAACTAGGTCTATAATTTATTCCTGACCTGAGCTATTAATTGATTTCTTGGCTTAAAGAAATACTTCAATATTAAATTAGATGAAATAAATTCTTCGATAAAAGGTTTAATTTTCCTTTAAACTTTTTTTTAATTTACCCATAATTTTTTTTTTTTTTTTGTAAATTTCTAGAGAGGATTAGCTTTTTTCTTTCCACTCACCCCTCAAAACTGTCGACAATTCCTATAAGCCATATTTTGCGAGAGGTCCCCAATTGGGTTCAAGTCCGAGCTCTATGAAACCTGAAGTTTTTCTGGAGGCTTTTCGTGAATTGGGACGTTGACCTGTTGATATATCCAATAATATACTTATAGCTCATCCAAAATAAAAATATCTAAATATCCTAGTTCTAGTTGGGATGATAGATAAACGGGACTTTCCCCTTATACCCCAAAGTAGTCCATATCATCGTGTTGTCGCTTGAGTCCCGCAAAGATCAATCGTGACTTGATGGGGACTAATGGAAGGTATATTTAGGATATAAATGGATCTTGTTTCGAGACGTCGAACTTCCCGTTTGCAACGGTTTTCTATAATGGTCGATCTACCCCCCTTCCCCCCTTAACCGACCCTCCCCCTTCCGGTACGATTTTGCCCTAAGAATCGGGATTTTTTAGAAAGTTTCCAATTCCTATCTCGATATAGTCTATCTGAGTTAATCAAAACTTGCCAAATTCTCACTGATCTGTTTGAACACATATACTTATGTACATATTTCCCATGAAATAGGTATAATAACGGTACTTCGAATGAAGAAGAAGACTTGCATAGGCATTGTAAGAAACAAGTACAAATACCATTAAAACATCTATGCGCACATATACATACATATGTACCTACTATATGTTGGAGGGTACACACATACATGCATGCATATGTATTACATTTGTACAGGGCTCTGTAAATGGATCTAAACAAATTTCCAAACCCAATATTCGCCGCTTCGGCAGTACGAAGAGCCGCGCACAGCAACGTGTGGATTGCCTTCTCCCTTTCGCGTGTGTCACGCTCGGCATGTGCATGTGTGCGTATCTGTGTGCGTGCGTGTGTGTGTGTGTGTGTGTGCGTGTATGTTCTGTATCTGGCGCTTTGTAAAAGCGTCGTACAGCTTGCTTTTGCTATTGTAGGGTATCTTTGGCGCAACGAAGCGGCCAACCATTTGTCTTCTCATCTAATTATCATTAATAATTTTGCAGTAGCAATTGTGGGCATGACAGAGCCACATTCAGATTCAGTTTGAGATTGAGACTCAGTTTCGGTTTCATTTTCACATTTCATGCATGTAAAACTCGTTTCAAGTTGAATTTTGTGCACGATGTGGCAACGCTGCGGCCCAGCAACAGCAACAGCAGCAGCAGTAGCAACAACGCTGAACATGACGGATACAGATGTGCCTCTGTGTGCGTCGTGTGTGTCTATGTGTGTGTGTGTGTGTGTGTGCGAGAAACCGAACATAGGGTAAAAATAAGCGAACCACAAACAGTCAACGGCTACAGAGCTAAATTGCAGCTGCTATACGCGTCGCCGACGACGGCAACGACGAATAGGGTAAGTAAAAAACAGGCAACAACAACAACGACAACAACGAATCATGCGGCAAAGCGCAAATGACGCTAAAGCAGAGACGAAAGCCGCAGATGGCAAAACGAACGAACGAAACGCGAACACGAACACGAACGTTACAGAAACAACAACGAGCGTACATACATTCAGTGTATGTATGAATGCAAGCATACGAAGCGATAAACTGTCAGGGGCGTTACGAACGGGGTACAGCAACATGTGTACATTGATAGATGACGGTTGGATGGATGTACGAATGCGTGTGTGTGTGTGTATGTACATGAATTGCGCATATATGTCGGAAAGTAATTAATTTTATTTGCCGCTGTTGTTGTTTGTTATTGACAGTCGCTTAAGTCGCAACAAGCACATGCAACAACCCCTATAAATGCTGGCTGCGACGCCGCTGACGCTGCCGCAGCCGCAGCCGCTTGTAGCGAACAGCGGACAAGCATTGAATACGAATGAACGTTCGAAAGTGGAAACGATGATAAAGCGGTGCGCACACAGTCGTGCGGCAACGAGGGGTGAGCTGCCGCCGTTGACTCTGCTGCTGCTGCTGCTGCCACTGGCAACTGGCAACTGGCAATTGAAAGATACAACTTCAGTTCCACTCAGAGTCATACGGGGCGAGCAGTCAGAGATAAGGCGCTCCTGCAGTTCGAAGTTTTGTCTAGCGCGCAAGCATACAGCTGCATCCTTTTGTTTTTTTTTCTTCCGTTCATTTCGTTTTTCGTGCGGCCCCTGCTCGGCGACGCCACTGGCATTCAAGGCAGAGGCAGCGACTACTGCTAGCTTCATAGCTGGCTGGCTCTGGCACTGGCTGTTTTGCTGACTGCCTCGCTGTGGACAGAACGAAAGACAGGCGGCAACTAAAGCGGCGGTCTCAAGCGAAATTTGTTTAATATTAAATACAAATACAAATACAGCAGCAGCAGGCAACGACGCTAGAACTATAATAATAATAATAATAATAATAATAAGAATATACATCATAAAAAAGAAAAGGCAACGGTGACGAAAACGGGAGACGAAACGGAGCTGCGCACAGGCTATACGAAAAGTTTTTTTTTTTTATTTGAAAAAAAAAAACGGCAAAAGGTAAGCAGCAGCTGCATTCGCATACGAATTACGAATTACGAATTACGAATATTCGCGTTCGCGTTCGAAATTCGCAAATCACAAATCGAAAATCGCATTTGGCTCTGGCCTCCCTCTGGGTAACCGTGTCTGCGACTTGGACAAGCAGCTCTCAAACAGAAACTGCAGCTGAATGATGTTATGTTGTTTAGTTGTTGTTTAGTTGTGGTGCGCAAATACATATTTCAATTCGTATCGTGCTTCGTATTATTATATCTCATCTTTTTTTTCTTTTCCAAAATACACAATATATATATATATGAAAAGAAATTTCGTTGCCCCGTTTCGCCTTAATGGTGGTAGTGTGTGCGTGCGTGTAGTATGTCTCTGTGTGTGTGTGTGTGTGTGAGTCGGTTTGTTGTGTATATGTGTGTAAGCGAGTTGCTTGCATGTGTGCGTGTGTATGTGTGCGCGCGTGTGTGCTTGCGCTTGTGTGACTGTGACTGTGTGCGTGCGAAAGACCGACGACGACCAGTAAAAAGAACCCGACTGACTGTTGGTGTGGACTGCGACTACTGCGGAGAGTAAAATTCGATTTGCTGTGCCCTGAAAAATTGCAAATTGCAAACGAAATGTGATTATCGGGTATTGAAAAAATTGCTGACAAATTGACCAAAAAAAAATTATAAATAAAAATCAAAAAAAAAAAAACAGCCAGACAGTGAATGTAATTAATTAACGGTGCATGCAAACAGCATACGGCAACGCTGTCATATTTTTTCTTCTTTTTTTTTCTGCTTCCTTTCTTTCTGTAAATGTTTTTTTTTTAACTGTAATGCTAATTTGTGTCGCATCCATTCTCTTGTTCTTACACTCTATTTTCATGCCAACGTTTCGCCGGCAACAAAAACAACAACAACAATAATCCAATCGAACCGCATCGATAACGATAACAGCCGTGGGCTAAGCGATAGACATACAGCAGAGAGCAGAGAGAGGCAAAGACAGCGTCCAAGCGGTCAGTAGCAGCAACAGCAACAGCAACGCTGCGCCACTCACTCATCCAATCTCCAATAGCACAACTGCATCCACATTGAGCCAGAATCATGTCGAACGGCAAGGCGACGGCTTCGTTCTTTGAGAATGGGAGCACCTCACAGTTCGAGTACTGCTATCAGCTGTATCCGCAGGTGCTGAAAATGAAGGCGGAGAAGCGCAGCAAGAAGCCACAGGAGCTGATCCGTTTGGATCAATGGTATCAGAACGAGCTGCCCGGCCTGATCAAGGCGCGAGGGAAGGATGCGCATTTGGTATACGATGAGCTTGTTCAGGCCATGAAATGGAAACAGTCGCGCGGCAAATTCTATCCACAATTGTCGTATCTGGTCAAGGTGAATACACCGCGCGCCGTCATCCAGGAGACTAAGAAGGCCTTCCGCAAGCTACCCAATCTGGAGCAGGCGATCACAGCTTTATCGAACCTCAAGGGTGTCGGCACCACAATGGCATCCGCCCTACTGACAGCCGCCGCACCCGATTCCGCGCCATTCATGGCCGACGAGTGCCTGATGGCCATACCAGAGATCGAGGGCATCGACTATACGACCAAGGAATACCTCAATTTCGTGCAGCACATTCAGGC
This sequence comes from Drosophila novamexicana, assembly GCF_003285875.2. NCBI lineage: Eukaryota > Metazoa > Arthropoda > Insecta > Diptera > Drosophilidae > Drosophila > Drosophila novamexicana. The sequence continues at coordinate 47,750 of NW_020824923.1, read as the reverse complement.
CACAGTCGAGCGACTCAATGCGGAGGTTGGCGGCGATACGCCGCACTGGTCACCGCATCGCGTCGAGCTCGCCCTCTGGGCGCACTATGTGGCCAACGACCTCAGTCCCGAGCTGCTCGAAGATATGCCCCCGCCAGGCGCCGCTGCCGCCGCCGCCGCCAACACAAATGGCAGCCTCAGCAAGACGAACAGCAGCAGCAGCAAGGTCCTCGACGGCGAGGAGGACACCAACGATGGCGTGGCCGTCGATGTCGATGAGGAGAGCCTCGGCGCAGGTATGATCACATCCCGATACCCTACCGGCACAAGTTGTGCAAGGCATAGCTTAAACAACTGGCGTTCGCTCGTCCCTCTGTTCATGTTTCGTTCAGTTTTCTAGCTAACTTGACGAAACTAGCTTCGTTCTACTGCGGATAGAACATATATTGGAGATCGGCCTACTATATCATATGCCTAATAAGTTTGTCGGTCCATGTTTCGTTCAGTTTTGTACCTAACTTGACGAAACTTGCTACGGATAGAATATTTCGCTCAAAATTTCGCTCATTTTCTCGCCAGAAGAAGTGGATTTTGTGAAAACTGTGAATAGCCTCTCAAATAGGTTTCAAGATTTCACTTTTCTTTCCACTCGAACGGGTGGAAGTATCTAAAAGCGCGTTTCGGCTTGCTTTAGCTTAGCCCTTGCGGCTTTCACACGTTTCAGTCTTTAGACACTTAATCATGTTATAATAAGGATGAGTTTGAAACAAGGTTTCGCCCCTTTTTTTCGCCAAAAGAAGTGGAAGTGAAAGGGGTTGCGGAAATCGCGACTCAAATGAGTTGTTCTCACGCTGAGATTCCGATCAATGTCGATTCCACGACTTTTCCACTCTACAAACAATTCCGCTCTAACGGGTGGAATTCCCCAAATGCCCGTTTTGGCTTGTGTTTAGGACTTTGCTAGACATGGTATTTGGACTTCGGCCAGCCGAAGGTAAAGTTTTGAACCCCATTAATGGATGCCCTTCTTTTTGGACAGGCGGTCGCAACACTGCAACAGAGTCGGAAACGGAGAACGAGAACACCAATCCGTTGGCCCTGACGCCGCTGGGCAACTCCGGCGTGGCCAAGAACAACAACAGCAACAGTAACAGCAGTAACAGCAACAACAGCAACAACAACAACAACAGTAACAACAACAACACTGCCGCCGCATTGCAGGACGGCGACTCGAACTTTGTGTCGAACGATTCCACCTCACAGGAGCCGAACATTGATGACAACACCACGCAGACCACGGCCACCACATCCACGGAGGATGGTGATGGGCCGATGGGCGTGGCAACGCCGCTCGCCTCCGACTCGGAAAGTAATCTCGAGGCGCCGCTCAAAAGTCGCCTGGCAGCAGCTGGACCAGCAGCACAAGCAGCCGGCGGAGCAGCAGCAGCAGCAGCTGGACCAGGAGCAGGAGCAGCAGGAGCACCTGTTGCCCCGTCGCACAACAACAACAAGCAGATCAACAACAATGGACAAAGCGTTGCGCAGCCAACAGCAGCTGCAGCTGCAGCCTCAGCAGCTCCAACTGCTGCCGCCAATGGCAACGGGAATGGGAATGGGAACGGGAATGGAGTTCTTGCGGCAGCGGCAGCGGCAGCAGCTGATGTTGATGATGATGACGATGAGGAGGATGATGATGAGGAGGAGGACGAGGATGATGATGATGTTGAGGACGATGATGAGCTAGAGGCTGATGAGAGCAACAGCAGCGGCAGCAATTTGCGTGCCAGCAAACTGCAGCATTTGGCAGCTGCCGCTGCGGCCGCGACGACAGAAGCGACAGCGCTGACAGCGCCATCTATTGGACAGAAGCGCACCGCTCTCCACTGTGAGTTAGATGGGAATAATGCGTCTGCTGCCGCTGCCGCTGCTGCTGCAGGCGACAAATCGCCAGAGCTGAAGAAACTGCGCAGCGACTGAGCAGCAGCAGCAGTACCGTTAGGCCGCACGCATATCTGCGTATCTGGTGGAAAGACATATGTATGTAGTGCAGTTGGGTCCGACATTTGAGAGCAACATTACCTACACTTTGCCACAACAACATTCAAGAAATTTTACTATTAAGCAAAACTAATTATACATATAATATATAATATATATATACAACAAAGAAAACATAGAGAGAAACACATAACGAGAAGAGCAGTACACACACACACACACACACACATACACACAACGAGAGCATAACATAGAAGGAGAACGAGAAGCAGCACAGCAGCAGCACATAACATAACATAGGCTTAACAGCAAAAGAAGAAAAAGAAAAAACATAAAAAAAAAAACAAAAAAACAAGAAAAAGGAGAACCCATAAAAGAGATACATTTCACTAACACACCACACACAACACATGCACACACACACACACTCAACACTCACACGTTACTTAGGAACATAGTGCGGGCGCGAATTAGATGAAGTTTAAGTTGAAATTGAGGATTAAGCGAGGAGAAGGTTGAATTGAAAGATGACGACAATTGATAAATGATATAAAGAGAAATAGCCATACGGAGTCCCCAATTGCAGCAGCGATAACATAAATGATATGTGAAAGAAAAAAAACAAGAAAAACAAAAAAAAAACAAAATACAAAATACAAAATACAAAATACATAGTAACTATTGAATCAGAAACAAATTGATATTTTTACACAGTCAAATGAAATGAGAAACAAATGATGAAAATTTACAAATGCCGCAGTTGCCCACTACATACAAGAAACGGATGAAAAAAACAATAATTATAATAAAAGTAATTTATATAAGTATTTAAAATTAACAATAAATCAAAAACTTGTCGCATAAACTCAACACAATCGTCCTCCGGTAGATCGCCGCCTCCCTCTTTCATCGCATACACACGCGCACTATTCCTCTCTCTCTCTCTCACTCTCACCCAGACATAAGCTCACTTAAATTCACCACACACACACGCATCCATCCACATGCAAGCAAACGACGCCGCCGCCGTCGACGTCGACTGAGCAAAAACAAAAACAAGAAAAAAATACAAAAACTCATTTGAACAATGCGAAATTTTTGTGGTCGTATTCGTATAACATAATTTATAATTTATGTGTAAAACTATTTTTTTTTTTAAATACTATATATAATACTGAATTTTTTATAATTTATACGATAATAATTTTTCATTTGATTTAACAAACTAAATTTAATTTGCATACGCATTCATTTGGCATCGAACTACTTTTGTCTGTCTGTGGGGAAGTAGCCCAATACGATTGATTGGAATCGAAAGCGCAGCAGTTGCCAGAGCATCATCTCAACATTATAAACATTTTTCATTGATATAGCATAAGTCCAAATAAATTGTGAAATTATTAAGAGTACAACCCAGCCGGATGCACACCAATGAAACCTGTCGAAAGAATTTCTGAATTTCGTGCTCAACATTGTCAATTGCAAACGGTTTTCGAATAATTGGCACAGGCGCGTTATCGATTGTTATCGACCAGCCGCCACCAGCAAGCGACTAATTGGACAGTTAATTGGTCTACGATTTAGTTGTATGTTTGTGTTGCTTAGTTAAAGCAACTAGGCTTGCACGGCGGCCTATAGTGAAAATAGTTAGTGTTCTGATATAATTAACAAGCAGCTGCAATTATCGAATATGCGCATCCCTGGCGTATGCTACGAAAAGTACGGTTTGTTATCGATAGTATTTATGCGCTGTGCACGAAATATATCGCTGAAAGATATGGGCACTTATCGATACGCCAGCAACATCCCTATTTTGGTATTTTGTTATTTATTTATTAAAAGAAAAAAGAATAAAAAAAAAACAACTGTGTCATACGAGTGCCGTTGCGCTGTTCCAGCTATGAAGTGCCGCGCAATGTTTGGCAGCAGTCAAAACCGCAGCTAAATACTCGGCGACTATGCGACAAAAACGGCTTAAACACACGCTCCCAACACAACATTAACTAGCCAAACACAAACACACACAAACACACACACACACACACACACACACACATAGAGGAAAAGACGCCTCGAGAAGAAGGACAAACGGAACACAGAGTTGCGGATACGGTTAATTGCGGCACCGTAAGCCATGCTGCTGGTGCGTCAGCTGTTCGGCTCCTCCTCGAACTCGTGGGTGCGCGCCCTAATCATATTCGTGCTCGCCTGGGCGGTGCTCGTCTACGTGTTCGTCCTCAAGCTGACCAACAGCCAGAGCCATGGCCAAAACCATCAGGCGCTAGCACATGCTGCAGGCGCCGGCGGCGGCGTCGGCGGCGACAATGAGCACAATGCCCGCCGCATCAACCAGGCGCTGCAGCTGCTCGAGCACACGGAAAGGCGCAACGAGGAGCTCAAGCTGCTCATCGATGAGCTGATGAGGTATGTTGCTGCCACCAGGTGCCACATCATCAGCCCACAAGTAGACCCTAAGCCGCAACCCCAACCCCAAACCCCAACCCCAGCCCCCACTCGATTCCCTTTAAGCCCGCCTAATCCCCAGCAAAAGTTGCCCCATTAATGCGTTCATTCATATGCAAAAAAGAGGCAGGAAAATGTTGACTTCGGCTAGCCGAAGCTTGCATACCCTTGCTGAGATGTTTGAGTGTGTGATATATAGAGTTGTATATATGGAGACTAGCTATGTGACAAGTTTTCTTGTGCTATTTTGTGCAGTTTACAGAGCAGGCTTGCTTTATATAGAAACTTAGGGCTTGGTCCGATCTGTTCGATCTTCCTATATCTACTTAGCTAACGTATATTGAGCTGATCTAAGCCACATTAGGGCGCCCAATTGTCGGGTTTAATAGCGATAATCGAGCGATTGTACTAATGGGCTATACGATATGGTAGACTTATAGCCATAGATATAGTAGATATATAGATATGTTATAGTAAACCGATCTTTGATAGCGGTAAAAGAAGAACTAATTGATGTGGAAAGGCAGACAGACAGAATAACATACAGATTAACAGACAGAATAACAGACAGATTAACAGAATGATTAACATATATATTAACAGACAGATTAACAGGCAGATTAACAGACTGATTAACAGACAGATTAACAGACAGACAGTCAGTCTATTGAAGTTCATCCCAGCTGATTAGGAATAAAGATAATAAAAGCTTACCCAGATGCCTGCTCCCAATTGTCACAAAACGGTTGAGCATGCGGCTCGAGCCACTGCAAGGGTATGCAAATGATGCGCCGTCACGCTCGACACGTCGCCGACTGACGAATTACGAATCACGAAACACCACGCACAACCAATGTCTGTGTGTGTGCGTGTATGTGTCAGTTGTTATCTTGTTGACTTTTTGCAGCGAGCAACTGGATAAACAGAGCGCCATGAAGCTAATGCAAAGGCTGGAGAGCGACTCGCACGACAATGCGAAGCGCACGCTGGGCGACAATCTGCCGGAGGATACGCTCTTCGAGGTGGTCGCCGCGGAGGCGGAACCGGCTGTGCAGGCCGGGCCGGAGCACGGCCAGCTGCCCGGCCAGGCGGGCATTGAGCCCAGCCTGGAGTATGAGCTGACGCGTCGACGCATCCAGACGAACATTGCCGAGATCTGGAACTACTTTAGCAGCGAGCTGGGCAAAATCCGTAAAATTGTGGGCAACGGCAATGCCGAGCTGGAGGAGTCCATACAGCAGGTGCTGCTGCAGGGTGCCGAGCACAAGCGTTCGCTGCTCAGCGATATGGAACAGCTGCGACGTCTCGATGGCTACGAGCCGTGGCGCCAGCGGGAGGCCAAAGAGCTGAGCGATCTTGTCCAGCGTCGACTGCATCATCTTCAGAATCCCAGCGATTGCGCCAATGCACGCAAGCTCGTCTGCAAGCTGAACAAGGTCCACTGAAGCCTTCTAATACAAAGGCAGCTCATCCCAAGCACAGCTTTCATTCGCCCCAGCATGCTCTCATTCTCACTCTCAGCCTCACTCTCTCTCTCTCTCTCTCTCTCTCTTTTCCTCTCTTTCATCATTTAACTCACTTTGTTTCTTCCATTCCTCTTTCTCGTCCATTCGCTAACGTTGTGTCTTTAGCTCTCTTCCATTTTCCTGCCGCTCGACGCAAAATCTGCTCTCTCATTTTGTTTTCATTTTATTATTTTGTCCTCCATTTTGTCGCTCTCTTTCTGCTTGTTTATGCTCCTTCGCAAACGTTGCACTGGCAGCTTTTTCATTCTCTTCAGAAGATCCTCTTTTTTATATTTCATTATATTTCATGTTTGTTTATTTCATTCAAACTTGTATTATTCTGTCATAAGCATGCCTTTTCATTTCATTTCGTGCGCTCTCTTTCATTTTCATTTTCCATGTACTTTTCGCATGCTCTCTCTTTCCTTTTATCGTTTCATGCTCCTTTGTTTTTCAATGTTAATATTCTGCTCACTTTTAACTCTCATTCTCTATTTGTATATTTCCTTCATTCTCTCCAAAGAAAGCATCTGTTCTTCTCCATTCTGCTTTGCTGTTGCATTCGTAAACGTTGCAATGGAAGTTTCTTGTCATTTTATCTTCCAATCCGAGCTTTTGTTTTTGATCCAGTTTTACGTTTCCCACATTCCTTTTATAATCTTTTCCACTCTTGTTCTTCTCCATTCTCTCTTTGCTGTTGCATTCGTAAACGTTATACTAAATCCTTCTGTAATATATTTATGCTCTATATTTCTTTTACCTTCAATTCGTGCATTCCATTTTCCATTCTCTGCACGATAAACTGCCGTTCTTCTTCATTCTCTCTTTGCTGTTGCATTCGTAAACGTTGCACTGACACCTTTAAAAGCCCTTCCGATTGGATATTCATTTTGTGTGTGTGCTTCTTGCAGGGCTGTGGCTACGGCTGCCAGCTGCATCACGTGGTCTACTGCTTCATCGTGGCGTATGCCACGGAACGGACGCTGATACTGAAGTCGCGGGGCTGGCGCTACCACAAGGGCGGCTGGGAGGAGGTGTTCCGTCCGGTGTCGGACAGCTGCCACGATGCGGGCAGCTCGTATGCATACAATTGGCCCGGCAAGGCGAACACCCAGGTGCTGGTGCTGCCCATCATTGATTCGCTGATGCCGCGTCCGCCGTATCTGCCGCTGGCCGTGCCCGAGGATCTGGCGCCGCGACTGAAGCGTCTGCACGGCGATCCGATTGTCTGGTGGGTCGGCCAATTCCTGAAATATTTGCTGCGTCCACAGACGGCGACGCGCGACTTTCTCAACTCGGGCATGCGCAAGCTCGGCTGGGAGCGTCCCATCGTCGGGTAAGCTGCATCGCTAGCTACGACCACGTTCGACATCCTAATCCCTTTGCCCTTTTTTCCGTTTCTCCTGCAGCGTTCATGTGCGCCGCACGGACAAGGTGGGCACCGAGGCGGCCTTCCACGGCATCGAGGAGTACATGACGCACGTGGAGGACTATTATCGTACGCTGGAGATCAACGGCAGCAGCGTCGTCCGACGCATCTTTCTCGCCTCGGACGATGCGCGCGTCATTGAGGAGGCGCGCAAAAGCTATCCCCAGTATCAGATCGTCGGAGATCCGGAGGTGGCGAGAATGGCCGCCGTCTCCACACGGTACACGGACACGGCCCTGAACGGCATCATACTGGACATCCATCTGCTGTCCATGTCCGACTATCTGGTGTGCACGTTCTCCTCGCAGGTGTGTCGCGTCGCCTACGAGATAATGCAGACCATGTATCCGGATGCGGCATATCGCTTCAAATCCCTCGACGATATCTACTATTATGGCGGACAGAATCCGCATAATCGTCGCGCGGTAATCGCGCACAAGCCGCGCAGCCATGAGGATCTGCAGCTGAAAGTTGGGGATCTAGTCTCGGTTGCGGGCAACCATTGGGATGGCAATTCCAAGGGCAAGAATACTCGCACCAATCAGGGCGGACTCTTTCCCTCCTTCAAGGTGGTCGACAAGGTCGAAACGGCCAAATTGCCCGTCTATGCGGGCGTCTAGGCTCCATTCCGAATCCGAATCCGTTTTCGATTGGGCCTCTCTCTCTGATTCTCAAATCGCAACTCGTAACAAAATTCAAACGCAGAACAAAAACTGAAAAACAAAACAAAACAACTCCAATTTAACTCGAATCTCGTTTCTGGAACATGTGAACAAAAGGGAAGAACGCGATTCCAAATTGTTGCACTAATTCTATGCATTTTACGTAAGCCGCAGAAATTAATCAAATGTTGACAAGATAAAGAATATACATATAAAGAAATACATATGCGTCTGCACAAGCGCATATCTATGATCTAATTAATATATATATATATACGTATATATAGTATGTTTAAGCATGCCTGTTGGGCTCGAATACGCGCAATATAGTTTATCCCCTGTAACATAGACGTATGAGAAATAAAATTAGTCAAGTTTTAATTTTCTCAACTGTGTCGCATTCATTTGGGCAACGAAAATGTACCAAATGTACCACAATAGGTACTTTATTCAATGTACCATTTACCTAAAGGGGTACTTTTATAGGGGCCACGCCTACTAAGGGGCGGACACAGTCGAAAAAGTATGAGAAATAAAATTAGTCAAGTTTTAATTTTCTCAACTGTGTCGCATTCATTTGGGCAACGGAAATGTACCTAATGTACCACAATAGGTACTTTATTCAATGTACCTTTTCGTATAAAAGTGGTACTTTTATAGCGACCATGCCTATTAGGGGGGCTGACATAGTCGAAACAGAAATGTATTAGAAATAAAATTAGTAAAGTTTTAATTTTCTCAACTGTGTCGCATTCATTTGGGCAACGAAAATGTACCTAATGTACCACAATAGGTACTTTATTCAATGTACCATTTTCGTATAAAAGTGGTACTTTTATAGCGACCATGCCTACTCGGGGGGCGGACAAACAATCCCCATCAGATCAAGCCATGATTCAATCTACGTCCCTTATTCCAATCACAGTTTGACAGTCACAGCAACAGTTTTGGAGTCACTCGTCGAATAAACGAGCACTCGCCTTTCGACAGATTTAAACGGCAATTGGCAAAAAATATTTTATATATATTTGCAATAAATTTGTAATAATAATTTCTGTAAATATGTGCGAATTTAAGTGCTTTGAAAGTTCAACAAATACTAACTGGAATGAATTTCAATTAAAAGCCGTTGCGCTTAGGCAAAGGTACTTTTTCCAATACGAATTTGGTACATTTTCTATTGGTGCTTTTTTTGTTGTTGTTGTTGTTGTTGTTTGTGTTTGGTACAAAATGGCGGCCGTGCTGGCAATGTCAACGACCGACTATCGATAACAAATGCAAATGCAAGTTTTTATCGAATGCTATTTAGACGAAAGTTCAAAATCCGCGCCGGCGAAAGTGCGAAGCGCTGACTCACAGAATTATAAACAAGAATATTCAACGAAAATTCCCAAAAATGTAATAAAAAAAAACCGACAAAAAAAACCGAAAACAGGCGCCAATTGAAATGAAAAACGTGATAAGCGGCGGCTCGTAAACAAAACAAAATAAAAACAAAAAACAAAAATATATATATATACATACCTGCAAACATATATACATATATGTCAATATATATGTGTATAAATTGAAGCACATCAGAAAATTATTTATACGCGCAATATAATTAAGTACTCAGTGAACCGCAGGGAAGTCGCCACAAAAAAAAACAACAAAAAAAAAAGCGGCCAAACAGGCAGCTGCCGTTAAACCGGGCGACGGCAATGGGCGCGAGCAGGAGCGGTATATGCCTTGGACAAGGTCAAGTCGGCTCAGCTCGCAGCTCGCAGCTCAGCTTGCAGCTGGCGCCGTTCGATAAGCTGCGGCTTTTGATAACACGCGAACGTTGATTTCTGTATAAAACATTGCCGCCGCATCCCAATCAGCAGCACTTGCGGACTTACAGCCCAATCAGCAACAGCGGCTTTCAATTTCAATTCCAATTCCCCTTCCACGTTCCACATTCCACATTCCAATAAGATGTCGCAGCACAATTTTGTCGCTCTGCTCGCCTGCGCCGTTATCCTAGCGCTGGCCAGCCACAGCGCGCAGGCGGCCATTGCGCGCGCCGACTTCAGCAATCCCAGTAAGTATATGTCCAATTGGATTGACTGCAAGCTATCCGGCAGACATATATGTATATTTACATATTCACCTTCGTTCAATTGTTTAGCTTACCCGGGCAAGTGCGTGCTGGACTCCAATTCGATTATGTCGCCCGGTCAGACGGGCAAGGCGCCGAATCATCTCTGCGCTGGCGTCACCTGTTTGGATAACGGACATGTTGAGTTTCGCACATGTGCCGCGGTGGCGCCGCGCAAGGGCTGTAAGCTGCGCGACTTTGTCAACACTGATCGCAGCTTCCCCGAGTGCTGTGAGCGCACCTACGACTGCAACAAGCTGATTTAAATTTCTCCGTTATCGCTGAGCGCTGCTCCATCCATTTTTGGTGTGTTTGTTTTGGTTATTTTTTTGGTGTTTTTTTTTCGTTTTTTTTTTTTATTTATTTTGTATACTACAACATAACAATTAAAAAGTAAACGCTTAGCAATACAATTAAATAATTTAATAAAATCATTAACAGAAAATACATATGCATCTATGTATGTTTGTATGTGTGTTGTTGCTGTGGGCATTGGGCAAAAGGCCTTTGCTGTTAACTACACTGTTGATATTGTTGTGTGTCTGTGTGTTGTTGCTCTTTTACTTTACTATATACATATGCACTGTTAGCGTAGTTTTTATGTTATGCAACACAGTTCGTTAAACTCTTATACATCTTGTACATGCATACGTACGTACATACGTATGTGTGTATGTATGCATACGTAATCTGTGTGTGACAATGGGATTGGCCGCGCATGAACAGAACAAAATGAATCGGAAGAAACTAAAGGAAACCGTTTACTTTTTTGATAAGTTCTGCACGTTGTTTTGGTGTCTCTTGCTTGTTTTGTTTTGTTTTGTTTTTTTTTCTAATTATTAATATTATTATTTTCTTAGTAGTTTTCTTGTTTAGTAACTGTTGCGCTTTTGTGTGCGTGGGCTGGCCGTCTCCTATCGACTGAGATTGTTTATGTAGAGCGCATGGAGCTCGGTGCGCGGAGTATTCTCGAACAGGGCGGCACGATTCTGGCCCTCGCCCTTCTTCACCCAATGGCCGTAGACGCGGAAGGCGCAGCCATCGATAACCTGTCAGGGCGGATAACAACAAAATGGATAAACGGATAAATGTTTGGAACAGTGTTGTAAGGCGCCCGTGTGTGTGTGCGTGTGTATTTCGTGCACTTACCTTGCGCAGCACCTTGACGCGATACGGATCGCGTATGGCATCCTCGACATGCAGCGGCTCGGCCGTGTAGCGCAGGCGGCGTATCCTGATGACAGCGCGTATCACTAATATGGCAAATTGGAACTTTTTGCGCGCATTGAAGCGACTTTGTTTCCGCAGCTAAATATACACAAAAAAAAACCACACAGAGGATGTGGCTCAATTAGTTATGGGTTAAGTAATTCATATTTTAATTGTTAGAATTTTTGTTTTATATTCGTTTTTAAGTTTTAGTTCATACGCCTTGGATTAATGTGATTAACGTTAGCAGATTTCGATACAACAATTCGGTGAGCGTGTTTTTTGTTTTGGTTTGCAAGGTTAAAAGACTTTACACGCGAACACAGCTTGCGCTACAATAGTGTGAGTGTGTGTGGGTGTGTATGTGTGTGTGTGTGTGTCGGCTTAGTTGATGCATTCGTATTAGATTAGACTAAGCTGTTAATTACGTGCTGTTAATGCAGTGCATTTAACATATCATGTTAATGCGACTATGAGAGCGAGAGAGTGAGAGAGAGAGTGGGAAATACATAATTGACCACGGTGTCTCTCTCCGGGTGTGCTTGTGGTGTATTCGTGTGTGAGAAGCGAAAGCAAAAGCAAATCAACAAATAACGGGATCCCATCAACTCAAAAGTGTGCTGTGTTTGGGTAGTAGGCGTAACTGTTAATTCAGTGAGCGAGTGAGAGAGAGAGCGCATGCGGAACGCGCTCAAGGACAACACACACACAAATATATAGATATATGTACATAATTATAGACATACATATATATTAGATATATAGAGATATAGAATTTAACAATATGGCAAATTATATATATATATGTATATGTATATACTGTAAGGTAGCTAATTGTTTATCAATTGGATTTTATTTAATTTTTTTTTTGTTGGCAATTTGACTTTTTGGTTTACTCACAAGGGAGTCTCCACAACACCGACTTATAGACACACATCTTATAAGGGCGTTGAGACTCTGACAATATTGAGAACATGACACACAAAACAAAACGTGTATATCAAATCATACAGAAGGAGAAATTAAGAACAAAACAAAAAACATCGTCAGTGAATCGGTAAGCGTAATTATTATTTTTTTTTTTTTTCTATTTCTTGTTCTTGTTCAAATAGTATCTATGTGAATATGTGGTGTATGTATGCATATGCTCAGAGGTGTACTTAACAGTTACAACGGAAAATAACATGCATGCAAAGCCAAAGAACGAGAGAGTGAGAGAGTGTGCGAGTAAGCGAGAGAGAGCGACAGAGAGAGAGACAGAAGGCGTAAACTACAACAGCATTATGATTAGTGATACACAACAAATATTTATACGAGAATACCAGACAGATTAAACGGCAAAAGCGTTTTTGTTCTTAACACTTATTTTGTTTTTTTCTTGATAAATTAATAAATTGACTACATCCAGTTAACCCAAAGCTATGTATATATATATATACTACATACTATAAAGGTGCATATAATACAGTTTTTATAAATCAAATACGACTAGTAACAGCTAAAAACAAAAAAATAAATAAATAAATAAATTTGTTTATAAATATTATAAAATTAATCGTAAGTGTTACAAACTAAACAAGTGTTCCATGTACCAGGCTGGCAAATAGAGTATCAAAGAGAGCCAACGTTGCAGAAATGAATGAGTACGAAAGAGCGAGAGAGCAAGAGAGAGAGAGAGAGCGAGAAGGTGAGTGTGAGTGTGGTGAGTTCGTCCTGCTACATTTTACTGTGCTTAGGTGAAATGAAAGAAGCGATGGGCATTGAGTGTGTGTGTGTGTGTGTGTGTGTGTGTGTGTGTGTGTGGGTGCCGCTGCCAAAGAGTAAGTGTGTGTGTGTTGGGTTTTCTGATTGGATGATGGCACTAGTCAAAGTCAACTAAAAAGCGCGTTTCGTTTAAAGAGCATAAAGAATGCGGTGTACAAACTAAATTGATACGTTAACATAAATTGATTACAAAAACAAAAAAAAAAAAAACAAAAAATAGGAAAAACCTGCCTGCACTGATGAATACAATAAATGTTTTGCATTTGCATTTGCCGCACTCTCATAATTATCGTTATCGTTATCGATGCCCAACTGTTGCCGCGCCTTGATAACTGTTCCCGCCTGCGGTCGCTGGCGCTGCTGCTGCTGCTGCTGTAACTGTAACTGCTGCTGCTGCTGTTGCTGTTGCTGCTGCTGCTGATAGTAAACGGTGGCCGTCAAGGTCATCGAGGAGGCGGAGGCAGAGGTGGAATTGGACGTTGTTGCTGCTTTGCTCGCTGCCGTCGCATGGCCAGCAGCACCCGCTGCCTCCTGCTGCTGCTGCTGCTTGTCTGGATCCGAGGCAATGTAACTGTTGCTGCTGCTGCTGCTGGCGGCGACGTCGCGCAGGCGATTCGATGAATACGAGCTCTGCGGCGCACTGCAGTAGATGTAGGAGGAGCCAGCGTTGCCACTGTTCAGCTGGTTATAGCGAAAGGCTGCCTGATTGTGGCTAGAGCTGGCACCGTTACCGATACCGATGCCGATACTCGAACCGATACCGATGCCAGCGGTCGCAGCGTTGCCTGGATAATTGAGGTATTGTCTGGTATTTGAATGCAATTGCTGCATATACGTTGAATCGTTCATTAGAACCTAATTATCACATTTTGTATTGGTTTTTTTTTTTTTTCAGAGAAATTGAGTCAAAGTGCAGGCAGCGCGTATATGTTGGGTGTTGGGTTGGGCAAAAAACGCAAAGAAAATGAAGAATCAAAATTGTATAAATGTTAGGTTAGGTTATATCAAATGAACAAAACCACACAATAAACATAAAACTAAAAATATATCTCTAAATGATATATAATATATACATATGTGTACTCTATTAATTAGACTTAACTTAAACATATTTTGTTGGATTTCTTTCTATTTCCAAAAACGCGCCTAACTTTCTTTCTCTTTATATGCACCTTTTTTTTTTTTTTTTTGGTATTCTTCTCACTTATGCTAATAGAAGAGAGAGAGAGAGACACGCACACATGCAGCCAGTATAAGAGTATACAGCACATATACAGTCGTGGTGAGTTTCGTGTAAATGTTAACGCCAGATGCTAGACAGAGTTGGCATGCATGCACAATGGCTGCTGCTGCTGGGCTGTTAATGTCATCGTTATCGCTTATCGATAAATGTGAAAAAGAAAAGAATCGCAATCGGAATGCACACGCAACGGGAACAACGAACACATATTGATATTGAGACAAGCAAATAAATTGTATGTTTAAAGCAATTAAGAGAATTCATTAAATACATACATACTTATATGCGTAACTTTAGGGTGATGCAAATGGATAAATGGCACGCATTCAAAAACGATAACGAGCACGATTACGATTACGATAAACTGAAAAAAAACTAATCGATAAACACAAACAAAACATTTCGCTGTTAATCGAATCGAATCGAACACACAATGCAAATATATAACACAAAATGCAACAATTGAATGTGACTGTGTTTCGTTTTTTCTCAATTATTATTGTTGTTGTTATTATTATTATTATTATCTTGCTGCTGCTGCTGTTGTAGTTGTTACAGAGTATTTGGGGGTTAGTCCGGAAATAATTCGTTACCAGTGCGATTTCAGTGATGCGACTCATTCTTCTGGACTTGGTCGAGAGGCTGCGCTTGAGGCCATCAATGTTTTGCTCGAACAGCTTTTTTTTTCAGTGTATTTTTTTTTTGAATCATTTTTAGTGTTCGAAAATACATTTTGGTAAAACATTTCGATTCGTATTCGTGTGTTTCGATTTGGTAAAATAAACGTATATATATATGTTTTTTTTTTTTTTTTGTATTATATTGTTTATATGTAAGAAAAAGAGAAAAATGTACGTATATATAATAAAGTTGAAAACATAAGAAATGAAAAAAAAAACAAAAAAAAAAAAAGTAGATAGATAGATATATGTATAATTGGGGTTTTGCGTGGGCTTAACTTAAGGCAAAACATTGGAAATTTCAAAATAAATATTTCTAAAAAAAAAAGCCGAGGAAATGTAAGTACAGTGAACGCTCGCGTAGTGCGAAAGTCAGACATGATACATATATATATAGAAGAGAATTAAACTTGACTGAATTGTGTTAAGGAAATATATTTAAATTTGCTTTTAAAATCAAATATAAAGAAACGTTCTTCTTTGCGAGTGCTCACTGTACTTTCCAGTTGCAATACGAGTGCAACTCGCAAGGCGGATTATATTATTATTATTATGATTATTATAGATATTGTAAAGCAGTTAATAAAGGCTTGTGGAAATTGTGAGTCACATTTGTGTATTTGAGAGTGTAAGGGGCGCGGAAGGGGCTGGGGGAGGGGGTGGGGTATTAGAGACATTTGTCCGAGCAGTGTTTGCCAAAGAATTGCAAAGAAAGAAACAAAAACTGTAACCAGTTGAGAATTTGAATTTAGCTAGAAAATAGCTAACACTGGCTGGCAGACTTAGCTTTAGCTTGAAGCCAGATAAAGGCAACGGTAAACTTGGGATTTTATCTCTAGATAACTATGAGCTATGCCGTGCCGAATGTGCATAAACTTAAGACTAGATAAATATATATATATAGTTAAGGTGAGACCTGAATCTGAATGTGTAGCCGGAACTATGGCTAAATATGGCTAAACATACGGACTAGTATATAGTTGTATACGCTATAGTAATGCCTAGAGTCTGGCGTATGGGTCCGGCAGCTGGGCAGCGAATTGCCGGCACTTACCATTTGATTGAAGAATGGATGTCTTAATACTTCCTTGACGGTGATACGTTGCGCTGGATCAACGACTAGACATTTGCGTATCAGATCTTTGGGATCCTCTGTAAGCAACAATGAAATACATATAATAGCTATAGGTTTGTGTGTGTGTGTGTGTGTGTGTGTGTGTGTGTGTGTGCTGTAGCCTTGCCTGAAATATCAGCCCATTCGGGCGATGTGAAGCTATATTTGCCCTCCATTATGTTGCGCAGCATCACCATCTGCTTGCGATGCCAGAACGGCGGACAGCCGACCAGGAGCGTGAACATGATGACGCCGCAGGCCCAACTGCAACATAAACAGAACAATTGTTAATGCTATTCGGGCAAGGATTGGTCGAGTTATGCTTCACATACATGTCCACCTCCTGCGAGTAGCCCGGCGAGCCCTCGAACATGTTGCACTTGAGCGTCTCCGGCGCCAGGTAGCCCGGCGTGCCGCACAGATCTGCAAGGCCGAGAGAGAGGAAGACGAGTTAATACATATTTTGATGAGAATGCGGGCATTCGGTTTGGCACCTGTAAGTTTCTCGCCCTCGTGCAGCTGCCTGGCGAAGCCAAAGTCTGTGATCTTCACATTGTGATTCTCGTCGAGCAGTATGTTCTCCGGCTTGAGGTCGCGATGGACAATGTTCTTGGCGTGTATATACTCGACACCCTCGAATATCTGTCGCATTATTGTGCGCGTCTTCTTCTCGGAGAGCGTCACCACCGATGTCAGATAGTCGAAGAGCTCGCCCTTGGGGCACAGCTCGAACACAAGGAACACAAATGCATCCGACTCGAACACGTCCTGCAAATCGACTAACAAAATGTATATATTATCATTTTGGTAATGGCTCTAATTTGGAATTGTGGCTGGGCTCACTCACTTATATAGGGATGTCCCATCACCTGGCGCAGTATTGAGATTTCCTGTCTGGTTGCTTCGAGCATGTGATATGGATTCGTTTCGCCCGCCTCTGTCGTGGCGCCCAGATCAATTATTTTGGCCGCAAACTCCTTGCCCGTCTCCTTCTCAATGCAGCGTCGCACCGTCGAGCTGATGCCCCTGCAAAATTGCAAATAATCAATGTTATTAACGATCTTTAAACAAAGTATCTGCTGCTTCAAAGATTCGGAGCAGCTTGTCCAGGGATTTCAAGGGCTAACAGTCATCTATGTGCTGGGATTGCGGGGGGAATGCAGGCATGCTAAAGACAGAGAGAGGGAGAGGCAGGGCGTGGGGGGGGGCGCTGCAGATTGGCGCTATCTAATCCCGATAAGGTCTGAGGCCCTAAAAAGTTGCTTACATCAGTTACAGCTTTACGAGCTGCACACGTCGTAACCGGATGCCAGATACCTCTGCTCCATGCTCAGCATTTCTTGACGAGCTCAAGTTCAATTCAAGGTGCCATAGAGCAAATATTGACCGAGGGTAGGGCCATGCGCCAGGGTGCGAAAGATACACAGGTTCCAGCAGCGGGGGGAAGGGGCAGCTTTTATAGGGTCTAGCAGGAGGGCGATAACAGAAGGGCTATCTGCCAGGGGATTATCTTTCACAGGGTCTAGCAGAGGCGAATCATCCATGGGATCCAGTAGAGGAGTATCTTCCACAGAGTCTAGCGGGGAGGGCAGCTGCCAAAGGGTCTAGCTGGGTGGGAATCTTTCATAGGTTCCAGCAGAGGAGTCTATGCTGGGGCATATCTTCCATAGGGACTAACAGGTGACATAACCTGCACATGATCTATCAGAGGAGTATCTTTCACCGGGGATCTAGATGGAGGATATCTGCCATAGGGTCTAACAGGGGAGCATCCAGCAGCGGGTATATCCTGCACAGGGTCTAGCAGGGGCTGATCTTCCAGGGGGTATCATCCATAGGGTATATCCTGCACAGGGTCTAGTAGAGGGGGATTCTTCACTAGACTCTAGCAGAGTGTTAACTGCCCGTGGGGTATTCTCCATAGGGCCTGACCAGGGCTTTGCTTCCATGGGGTCTTCCTTCATATTAACAGAGCTCTCCCCCGCTCCCCTCCCCTCCCTACGCCTCTTGCCAACGCCCTCTACCCCCCCAAGGGAGGTAGGTAGCTGGTTTTGGGTTTAATTCCCATGAATTTTGGGGTACTACGCGACAGTTCACACGTCTCGAGCTCGAGCTCGAAGACGCCAACGCGTTGAGTCATAGCGCAATAATTGGGCAACTCGTTGCAGAAAAGCGAAATGGAAATAAAACAAAGAATAAAATAAAAAATCAAATAAATCAAATAAGAAATGAATTGAAATAAACAAAGTTTACAATTGCGCCAAGTCGGCACAAAAGAGCAACAATAAATCAACAATAGTTCCGGGCACAGACTGAACCAGCGAATGCTCTATCCAAATACCCCAAATGCCCGGATATATCCAAGTACTCGGAATATCTGAGAACAGAGAAAACTTTGGAAGAGGTTTTCCTTTACTTCCCAGAATAAAAAAAAACACAATTGCGATATCGATTTCATGGAATTGCGGCAAATTTATCGATTATCGATTATTTTAAAGCTCTTAAAATTCACTTTTCTTTCTTCTTCTTGTTACGAAAGTGAATCCATTTAGATTCTGTGAAAGTACATACCGAAAGTTGAGTTCTTTGGCTTCTAAAAGCTTCAATTTATGGACAAGAGACAGGATATCGATAACAATATAATGAAAATCGGACCAGTTATCGATTTTTGCATTTTTTAGTTTATTTGGAGACGAAAGTGAATCCATTTCGATTCTGTGACTATGCCAGAAACTACAGACCAAAAGTTGGCTTCTCAAGCTCCTAAGAAACTTCGATAAATGCTCAGCAAAGTGGTTATCGATAACGATTTAATTGAGACTGGGCAAGTTATCAATGATTCGAGAAGAGTTTGTGCTACTTGGAAGGACCTAAAAGAGGTTCTCGAGATCGAAGCGTTTATCTAGTCGAGGGAACAGAAATAGATGTAACTATTTATTCAAATTGTTCGATATTTGCGAGAATGGGGAATTGTATCCGATAAATGGAATATTTTTTATTCGTATAAACTATATATAACCTGCATACCAGGTTTGGTGTGGATAGCTCTCATAATCTTCGAGTTATCCTTAAAAAGAGCTATCCCAAGTCTCAACAAATGTTTATCGATAATATGGAAATGAAAGGAGTTATCGATAATATGTAGATAAAAAGAGTTATCGATGGTATGGAAATGGATATAGTTATCGGTAATATGGAAATTAAAAGAGTTATCGATAACTTGTAGATAAAAAGTGTTATCGATAATAAGAAAATGAAAGGAGTTATCGATAATATGGAAAAGAAAGAAGTTATCGATAATATGGTAATAAAAGGAGTTATCGATTATATGAGAACAAAAGGAACTTTCGATAATATGGAAATAAAATGAGTTATTGACAAGAAGAACTCAGAGGCTCGATCCGCGTAGCTTAAGGTGAGTTTATAAGACAAATTTCAAGTCTCCAGCTCAAGTAGTTCCGGATATCGAAGGACCGAGGGACAAAGGCGGGATCTGGATCATGTTTTTGAGATCGGGATGCTTTCTTTTTTGCCTTAACCTTTATGCTCTTTCTGTCCCTTTTTAATGCATAATAAACTTGTAGCTTTATTAAGTCAAGGTATTTCTTACCTGCCCAATATTTCTTTGGGTTCATATTTGGCATAGAAGCCCTTGGCCGCATCCTTGTCGGGCAGCAGATCGTCCTCTTCGTCTTTGGCCATTAGATCGAGTGAAATTTTGGCGACGTTCTCAGACGGCGCAGCGGCAACAGCGCACTTCACTTGTTCTTCTTTCACTTCTTCTGCTTCTCCTTCTTCTCGTTGTTGTTGTTGTTGTTAATTGTAATCCAAATCCGCAGTTGTGTGTTGGCGACAGAATCCAATTCAACAATAATCCCCCCACACCGTTAAATCTCGCTCTCTCTCTCTCTCTCTCTCTCTCTCTCTCTCTCTCTGTCGCTCTTTTGGCGTGCTGCTATTTTTATAAACGACGCGACGCGACGCGTTGCGATGCGATCAGTGCACGAATTGAATCTGTTCCGTTATGTGCCGACAACTGTCCGATGCCTGCGTTTGAGGGGGGGCTCTGCTGCGAGCGCTGCTGCTGCGCTGTTCAGTTCTCTTTTTGCTTTTAATTACCAACAAATCGTTGACGTTGGCGTCGCTGCCGCTGCTGCTGCTGCTGCTGCTGCTGCTGCCTCTGCTGCCGCTGCTGCTGTTGTGCCGGTGTTTTGCAGCTCTGGCTGGTGGCTGACTTGGTATAAGAAGAAGCAGTAGCAGCAATTGTTGTTGCTGTATAAGTCAAATGTGGGCTGCTGTTGCTGCTGTTGCTCTCTCATTCCCACTCGCTGGCTCGCTCACACTCAGCTGTTGTTACGGCTGCCGCTGCGGCTGCTGATTTAATTAATAACGAATGCCAGCTACAACAAATCGATTTAAACAGAACAACAACAAAAACAAAAAAAAAATAACAAAAAATCAAATCAAATAAAAAAGAATTAGCATTTCTTTTTTTCTTTAGGTTTTTTTTTTAGTTTTGCGCTTATGAATGATTACACAACGCGTGGCCCAATAAATGGCGACAATTGCGTTCACATGCTTAATTACATGCACTCACTCCCACTCACACAGACAGACACCCCCTTCCCCTCCAACACTCTCTCTCGCTCTCTCTCACACTCTCTTGCACTCACTATATTAACTGTTTGTTTTGATCAGTTTTATTGCACATTTACTAGCACTGGACGGACACACGGGCCAACAGACGAAACCGAACTCGAGCGTCGTCTCTGCCACAGCTGCTGTTGCAGTCGACGTCACAGTCGCTGCTTTGCTTGCGTGTTTTTGTTGCCGCAGGTGAGTTGGTCACTGTTGCTATTGCTTATCATTTGCACTAATTTTCTTATTTTTTGGTAAGTTGAAGGCGCGCTGCACATGTCCCAAGGGGCTGCAGATTTCAATTCGAGGTTTGTTCTCCTTTTCTAGCGCACACAACACACAACACCAGCGTACAGGCAGGCAGCCAGCCAGCCAGACCGACGCACTGTCTCCGCCTCTAGCGGGTACATTTCAATGTCAACTAAGGTTAAAAGTAATACAGTTGGCGAGGGGAGTTTGCATTGCACATACACCGGACGCACGAACAGCTGCTGCAGTGTTGAAACGTTGCGGGCATAATTAACTCAGTTGGTATTTAGCAATATTAAATAGGCAAACAAAAGCCTGTATTTTGGACACAACAATCACAATACTACCGAAACATTTACAAGTACCACAAATAAAACAGCTATCGATATCGAGTGCACATGCACCGATATGCCGATACAAAAACGCAATGCAACCCGCTCTTATCGTGCGATAGTTACGTGCCAGCTGTGCGATAGTCACCGATAGCCAACGATGTGGCAGCGCGCGCACAGCGTTGCCACTATAGAACAAAAACCGTTGCAGAGTTTGAATTTCTTGCTTCAATTACATTTGACATGTTTTTTCTTGTTTTTGTTTTTAATTTTGTTTATTTGACATACACGTATATATTTATGAGTTTATAGTTTTCTTTACGTTTTGTTTTCGTTTGTTTTTTGTTTTTGTTGTTGAATAGAATACAATTGTAAAAAATATGAAACAGACTTTATAATAATTGGGCAAATGTTTACAATTTTCTGTTGTTTTCTACGATTGAAGCAAAGTTTATGGAAAAAAACATTTAGTTTTTTGCTTAATGATTACGGTTTATTAATACTCCACAACGGGCTTGAATGTGGTTGTTAAATACGTGGCTCAACCTCGGTGTTTACAATATTTTCTTCTTTTTTTTTTGTTTTTTGCTTTTCTCTTGTTTTGTTTCGGTTTTAACATACACAATCGAAAGTAAATATATCGTTACATGTATATATAATATATAGGTATAGACGTAATACACAAAAAAAAAAAAAAAAAAAAAAAAAAAAAACAACTCGAAATACAAATACAAATACACTTGCCGAAATAAAAAAAAAATTTACGGTTGCTCAGTGCCAAAGATACATTACAATAATATATATATATATAATAGTAGTATTATGTATATTTTAATATTTATATATATATTTAAAAAAAAAAAATGTTTTCTTTTTCTGTTTTTGCAAACGCATTTTAGGCCTACAAACTTATCAATAATATCTATGTATATATATATATACGTATTTAAACGAAGCTCAGCGCGTTTCAGGATCTGCTACGGGTTCCGCTTCCGGTTCCGGTTCCGTTTGTAAATCTGTTTCCGGCTCGAAACGGAACTGGTTCGTTCAGTACAATAGATCGGTCTTTTGGGCGCCCTCGCTGTACACAATGCCGCCCGTCGGCGTCGGCGGCGCCGAGGTGGTCAGATAATCCTCGACATCGTCGGGCGCAGCCGCCAGCTCCTTGCCGTCGCTCTCCTCCTTGCTGTGTCCCTCTCCGCTGCCGTTGCCGTTGTAGCTGCCGCCATTTGTGGCTGGGCTGCCGTTGCTGCTGCTGCTGCTGTCGGGCGTGGCATAGCGCGTGACGCCCAGCTGGAAGAGGCTGTCCATGGGCGAGGCCTTAAGGGGGGTGTAGAAGCCCAGGGCCGTAGAGCCTGAAATAATGCGGGGGGGTGGGGAAACACACGCCCAAATTAGTGTTGCATTCAATTGAACTTAAGCATAAATTGTAGAGCATCTGAGCATCAGTGTTGGTTAATGTGCAAATTAAGGTGAAACAAAATTATAAATGTGTGTGCGTGTGTGTGTGTGGATTGGTTTCCAATTGGGGTTAGTTACCTTAGAAGTTAATATGAATTGGCGATTAGTTTTGTTTGCATTTGTGTTAGGCTTCAGTTGCTAACCAACACCGAAAGTATTTGCCAGTGTTGTCAACGAACGGCAGCGGTGCATAGAGAGGATGGATTTTGGTTAGAGGTGGGCTGTTCGAGCGCGAGAGAGAGAGAGAGAGAGACGTTGCTTTGCACTTGTTGCCGCCAGTTTCAGTTTAGTTATTTTTTTCATTTTACTTTGATTTCGTTATATATATAAACATATATATATATATATATATGCATATATGTATATATATGATATTATAGTTATAGCTTGTATATTATATAGATATTATTTCAAAGTATTCTGTGATTAGTTTTAAATAATATCTGCAAAAGAAATTAGTAAACACAAGAGAGAAAACAAAAAAAGGGTAGAGAAAAACAAGAAATGGTTTAAATGAAAATCGTATTTAGTAGAAGTATATATATATATATATATATGTACATATATTAGGTGGGAAATATTTGTTAGTGTGTTAGTAAAGACTTATTTATAGATCATGAGCAGGAAACTTGAACCAAATGCAATACGAAACGTGCCAAGAAGTGAATACAACTTAAAACTAGCTTAAATTCGTGTTAGGCATGAGGCGCAGCCAACTTAACGCATACATTATCTAGTTTTAGTGTTGCCACATCGTTAAAGTTTGTGCCACAAAACAGAAGAGTGTTGATAAACGAAAAAAAAAAAAAAAAGAAAAGCAACCTCTGTTAAAGCCAAAGCCAAAGCTCTACACATTTAAAATTACGATTAAAAAATAATAACAAAATTATACAAATTACAAGGAGTGTGGCGTGGGGACAACCAAAACCAGTCTGAGAACTGATTTTGACATCAAAAACGGGTTAGTTAGCGAGGACAACAATGCACCAGGTGGAAGGAGAGCCTTGTCCAACAACGTAGCAAGTAACGAGTAACGAGAGAGAGCTCGCTGCTTTTGGGAGCTTACATTTTAGGATGATACGATCATATTAGAAAGGTAGCAGGATTCCTGAACGCGGATTTACTCCAAGGAACCTAACAGGCAACGACGGGCCAGGCCCTTTCTTAATCATAGCGAGTAGGAAGTAACGAGTAGCGAGTTACGAGTGAATGCGCGTGTCTATACCAACCATGATACCAAAAAGGGATTACATATCTGTATCTGTTAACTGGTTGGGCGAGTAAGAAAGGCAGGCCCTTAACCATAACGGGTAAGAAGTAACGTGTAGCGAGTAACAAGAGAATTGGTTTCGCTTTGCGCAAGTGTAAACCAAACTTTATACTGAAGGGATTAAAGGGAGATATCTGAAATCTGGTTGGGCGTGTGAGAGAGTCGGGGCCTCAACCAAAGCGAGTAACGAGTAACAAGCAGCGACTAACAAGCAACCATATATATTAAAGGGATACGCTTGGGCCAGGGGGTAAACAAGGGTATGCGACTTTACGATAGCGAGTACCAAGTACAGCGAGTAACAATAATTAGCTGCCTTTGGCGTGTGTTTGAGTGTTTTAGCCAAATCAGCAACCGTTCGGATTAAAGGAATCAGGATGGGCAAGTGAGTGTAGAGGAGTGTCTGAGCCTCAACCATAACGAGTAGCGAGTAGCGAGCAGCGAGTAACGAGTCAGCAGCTCGTTGCTCTGTCTTAACAAATCGTAAGTTACCGTAGGGATTGGGATTAGCGAGTGAGTATACAACAGCCGAAACCGTAGCGAGTAACTAGACAACTCGTTGTGTGTGTGTGCGAGTTGTTAGCCAAGTTGGGAGCTGGGCTTACGACGAGTACAATTAAATAGCTTGAGTTTGCCTACGTTTCACAGAGACAGGATTGATCGGAGAGCAGTAAAGCAGAGTTTTGTGGAGTTGTGTAGCAGCTTGGAGCGTTTCCGCGACGGTTCAACTTTTGGATCAGACATAGTAGAGTGTATTGCCTGGTATGCGTGCCTGCAGCAGGGCTGTGGAGGCGTTGGGTAGCGCTAGCGAAGACGACGACGGCGTGGACGACAGGTGTGTGGCTACAGGCAGACTGCCGCGACGGCGACTCAAGGAGCTTCCATTGCTGCAGGTTGTTGTTGTTGCTGCTGTTGCTGTTGTCGTTGTTGTTGTTGTTGGATTGTGTTTAATGTATTTACTCGGCTGTTGTGGCTTGGCGGCATGCGAGAAGGAGGCAGCTTTACGCTTTGCCTGATGCGGCGGCTGCACTGCATCATTTTGCAGAAAGCAGGCATATTGCGGCTTTAACAGAACCGACGGTCTACGACGTTGTTGTTGTTGTTGTTGTTGCTGCTGCTGCTGTTGTTGTGGTTGTTGTTGTGGGGCATCCATTTGCTGTGGCTGTTGCAAGATAATACCCCTCCCCAAACTTGGGTAATCTGCAAATATGCGTGATGCTTAAATTGAAAGCCTGACAGGCTGCGCCGTTTGGTGAGGTGCTGGGGTGCTCAGGGGTCAAGGGTCACAGTCGGCTGGGAGCTTGAGATAGCATAGTTTTCTGTTTGGGGCTATAAGAGGGGTAGGGGCTTGGGGGCTTTGGGGGGGAGCTGGCTGCTTGGGCGTCCACCCACCTGATGAGCTGAATTAGTTTGCGAAATCTTTTGATCAGCTGCCTGCAAGGTGGCAACGCCAATTGCCAGCAGGGCGTCAGGCAGCAGCAGCATGCAGCCCTGGCAGCCCTGGCACCCCTCAGCCAGTCCCTAGACAAGCTAGTTGAATTGGACGAGTTAGCGGCAATCGCTATGTTAACTGTAACAGTGGCGTTTTCTGTAAAGTGCAGAGATTTTTCTTGTTGTTGTTGTTGTTGGCATGCAAATGCAAATGGAACATCGTATGTTGAGTATTGTATGTAGGTGTGGTGAGTATGTTATAACAGGATGCTGCGTGCATGTGAGGTGTAGAGAGAGAGAGAGAGAGAGAGAGAGTGTGTGAGAGAGCGTGTGTTTGTGTTAAAGTGTACTAATTGCTGTCTAACCCCCCTCCCCGCTGCACAGATGGCGCCAATAAAAAGTGTTAAAACTCAAGAGCACAGCACTACAAAAAAGACAGAGATATGTATATATAGACACTTATTAAAGAACAAAGACAAAGAGAGAACACAGATAGAGAGAGACAGAGAGCGAGAGAGAGAGAGAGCGAAAGAGAGGCAATTGCGGCTCTTGGCAGGCATGCATATATGCACACATATGTAGATATATGTATGTATGTATGTTTATGACAGGGTTGCCACACTTACCTAATGGTAAATTTCCCAGCATTGCGCTGGTCCCCGACGTCTTATGCGACGCGGAGGATGTCGCCGCGGCTGTCGGCAGCTCAATTATCTCATCGACTGTAACATGATGATGTTGTTGTTGTTGCTGCTGCTGTTGTTGCTGCTGCTGTTGTTGTTGTTGCTGGTGCTGCAACCTGAGGTGCTCCTCGTAGAAGAGCTGATGATGCTTGGTAACATTACCGTAGGGATCGGCATACGGCGGATCGTCAATGGTCTGCGATGCCTCGGAGGGATATTCAAACGTTGACGTTAACGTATCGTTAAATTGTACGCGGAACTGTAAAACGAACGAAACGAAAGAAATGGTTAGTTATATAAAAAAATAACAACAACATGTTCAATATCTGCCACATTGATGAAACGCACCCTAACCACACACACCCCCCGCTCCCCACCCCACCCCACAGGCCTCACCTCATAAAACCACTTTGAAAGAACAACGAGAAACCCCTAAAAAGCCACTTTTAATGCATTTTGATTAATAGCGACGGCAGCAACAAATAAATAAATAAGTTAACGTGATAACGCACAAGGAAATGAAAAACATAAATAAAAAAAATTAAACGACTTGGAATGGTTGCAATTGCTGTAGTCGCAGCTCGAATACCCTAGCTGGGCGATCGAACTGATGTAGCTCTTCGATCAAAAGCAAAGTATTTGAATTTTCTAAAAGAACAGTTATAGTTTAACAGATAAGCCGCATGTTAAGAGTTGAACAGCATGTTAACAGCTTAACAACATGCTAACAGCCTAACATGTTAACAGCATAACGGCATGTAAACAGCTTAACGACATGTTAACAGCTAAACAACACGTTAACCGCGCTAACAGCAAGTTAACAGCGCTAACAGCATGTTAACAACATTTAATCTGCGCAGATTACGAGCAGCTTCTTCCGCCCCTTATTCTTCTTCGGCTTCTTCCGGAGAAGAGCAAAGCGACGACCGATAAAATGAAACAAAGGCAAATGAAAGTGGCTCAAGTAAGTTTTCTTATGCTTCTTCATCTTCTGCCCTTAATACAAGCGTGCAAAAAATATGAATTTCTGACAAAGGGAAAAATTTAGAAAAAAAAAAATAAAAATAAATCAAATAAAACGAAACGAAATACTGGCCCCGCTCGCTTCAAAATATAATTGCTGTTAATTGTTTAACAACTGTTTTTTTTTTTTTTTATTTATTTTGACAGCGATTAAAAGTTAAACGAAAGTGAAATTAAGGCCAATACGCAGCTGCAATTAAAAATGCCAAAAAAAAAAAGAACTGAAAATGCCCGCAACTAGAATAAACATAGGGTATATCTAGTACAGTGAAAGCATGCTCGAGCGGACAAGCCTGCGATTAAAACTCTCCGAATCGATAAATTCTTAATGCTTAAACAAAATCAAGTCAGAAAATGTGTAACTTTGCAGTTTTTCAAACAAATTCAGAATTTGGGCTTGTCTGTGCGTTATGTTTTGCTCAAAATACCCTGTACTGAAGAACTGATAACTCGATATCCGATAAGAGCCGCTTATTATTACAATGCGACAAATTCTGCTTGCGGCTGCCGTTACAATCAATTGCTGGCCCACACACACACTGTACAACAACAACAACAACAACAACAACAACAACAACTAATCTTATCTTATCCTTTTCAAACAAAAACAGAACAAAAAAGAACCCACACTATCTGGCAACTCAAGTATTACGGTGAGTGGGCATTAGTCATGACTAACGTGCTAGTAGTACGTACTATCTTGTGTGCGTGTGCGTGTGTGTGTGTGTGTAGCACATTATGTAGTTAGTCACAATGAGGAAAATAACGGGTCGCCTTCATTAATGCGGAAATCAATTTGGGCAGATTTCGGCGTAAATGAAGAGTGCGAGAAGGGGTAGGGGGTAGGGGGTAGGGGGTCGGGGGGCAGGGGACAGTTGTCAACTCACCGATGAATCTTTGGGTTTCTGGCGTATGCTGGACTTGCCGTCGATCACAATATTCGCATTCTCGAACTCAACGTCGCAGGGCGAGGGCGGGCACATTGAATAATCATCGTAGTCCGTGTCTGTCGATGTCTCCACCGAAAGGTCGCCCAGCAGCACGAAGCCCGGTTCATTTGGCTGGAAAGTGAAAATATAACGAAACATTCGAATGAAACAACTCTTCTTAAAAGCTTCAAGTTATTGCTAGGGGGGAGGGGGGGGGGGGATGGTTATGGTTTCGAGGTCGCTCTGAATCACAGCTGTCCCATTTCTCGCCGAACCTAATGAACGGCATGTAACCAACAGCAGATAATAAAGTTCAGGCACAGATAACAAAAAAAAAAAAACATATACATATGTATGTATGTATGTATTATACATAAAGAGCCACAACAAGAACAACATAATGCATAAAGCAAAAGCGACCAGAATTGAACGTCAAAAAAGAATTGACAAAATTGAGTTCAGAGTGTGGCACAAAAAAACGGGTTTACCAGCCAGCAAGAGCAAGAAGAAGAGCGTCAGAGCAATCGCGTGCTTTGCGCGCCAGAGAGAGAGAGAGCGAGAGCGAGAGAGCTGGAGGGAGAACGAGTGTGAGCAGGCTTTGTGTGTTGAGCAGAGCGCTTTTGTTCAACACAGTTGCGTTCGAAAAACAGCTGTGCAAGCCAACGCGCCCTGCAGCCACCCTGGCCCCGCCCCCTCCCCCCAGCCCATACCTTGAACAAAAGCAATTCACCACAGCACCAAAGAGCTCCACAACATGCGTCCCGCTCGTTCAATGCTCTCCTTTATAAGTCATAATATATCTTTGTCTGCTTTAGCCTATGTGCACATACAAACATACATACATACATACATACATATGTGTGTATATGTAGCAGCAGGAAGCAAAGAACAAACGAAGAAATATCGTAATATGTGTATATGTATGCACATATTATGTGCATATGTATGTTTGTGTGTGTGTGTGTGTGTGTGTGTGTGTGTCGAAACGGGTTTTTGCAATGCAATCGCAGGCAGAAAGAGAAAGAATTCGCCAATCGCAGCAGCAATGCATCCAACATTTTTTAATGTTAAGCAAAGCGTCTGGAATACAAACACACCCATACTTGACAATATGTATGTTTGTATGTATGTATGTATGTAGACATGTTTGGACATTGATCAGCGAAACATTTGCATAATTCGAATTTATCGAACACTGCGCAACGCGGTTGTGAGCAATTTCCATGATGCGGCGATCGCGAGTCAAGCTTGAAATAGCTCAGACGATTGCATGCGCCTGCCTTCTCACATGGGCTGCGCATCATTCAAACATTTAGAAGGTCACTCGGCAAGCTGCGCCTCAGCGTCACGCGCAGCACACACACACACACACACACACACACATGTATACGTATACGTATAAGGAATTGAATTTCAGCTGCTTCCTATAAAGCTGGCGGATGCTAAAACTAGAGTTGGGCACGTGTCGTGCTTTCTTTCGTGACACAGAAATGTATGGGAACATTTTCAAATGAAATATTTATACAATAGAAGTCATAATAAAGCGTTTTTCTTGACAAATTGTCCAAGTTTTTTTTTTGAATTTACAAGATCGTGCGCATCGTGCTGAAGAAAAAAAAAATCGACACGGTCTCATCTCTAATTGAAACAAACAGATTACAGGATTCACTTGATGCGACATTTTACAGTTGCTTAATAGCTTTTGTGGAAGCGCACAATGTTTTGACATTCTTTACATTTTGTTGCTATTGTTGAACTTTCCAAAATGCGCATGATCTTCCACGCTCTCTCGCTTACGTACTCTCCCTCTCTCTCTCTCTCTGTCTCTCTCTCGCTCTGTTGGTGGGCGCTTTGTTTCGTATTTGTTTATATGGCAAGCGAAAAGTTGAGGCCACAAACACAAATTATGTACAAGTGTGTGTGTGTGTGTGTGTGTGTGTGTGTGTTTGTATTGGGGGCCTTGTTAAGGCAAGTCTGTGTGTGTGTGTGTGTGTGAGAAGGGGGCTTGCAAAGATTAAGAAGAAATATAATAATTCATACAGAAAATAAGCATGAATAATGCGCAACGGCGCCGCATTCCACGCAGTGGAGGGGGTGAGAGTGGACGACTTCGATTGCTGATAAGCAATGAAAGCAACAGCAAACAGCTGGCTAGGCCAGCGCCAGGGGCGGGGCGGTGTGGTGCGGGGCATTGTGGTGGGAATTGTATTTGTATTTGTGCGTAATGCGTGTTATGTGTTACTCACCTTTGGCAGTTCCCGTTTACGTCTGTAGATCACAACATCGCTTTCAATATAGTCCGGCACCTCCTTGCCGCTCTTGGAGAAGTTGAACACCATGGAGGTGTTGCTGTCCGCATGGGAGCTGCTGCTGGCGACGCCGACGCCGCCGCCTCCAATGCTATTGGCGCCACCTGTCGGCTGTCGGCGCTTGCGCAACGGCCAAATTGGTGAGATGCCGCTGCCCGCTGCCGCAGCGTCCAATTCGCTGCCATCCTTGGTGTTTATCACGGTGTCGAGACTAGTGGCAGAGGCAGCAGCGGCGGCGGCGGCGGCAGCAGCAGCAGCTGCGTCTGCAGCGAGTGCTGTTGATTTTTTCATTTCATTAATGCGATTCTTTTCAATCTCGCGACTGGTCAGCGGCGTGCCGCAGCCGGAACTGGACCCGGAGTTGTTCAGCAGCGGCCTGATGACACCAATTTGCTTTGTTGTTGTTGTTGCTGCTGCTATTACTGTTGTCGCTGTTGCTGTTGTTGTTGTTGTTGTTGTGGATTCGCTGTTATCGCTGCTGCGCTGCGACAGTTTTCGACTGCTGGAACTCGTGCTGGAAGCGTGCGCGTTCTCTTGCAAGGCGGCAGCAAATGAGCGCTGGGCGCTGCTGCTGCCGACGCCTCCTGCCTCGTCCAGCGGCAGCGCTGCCGGCGTTGCTGTTAACTTATCGCCAGCCTCGCCCAGCTTAACGCCATTGCAAACGTCGTCGCCGTCGCCGCCAGCTTCAGCTGCAGCGTCGCCGTCAACGTCAACTTTTTCGTTGCCTTCGTTGTTCTCATCGTCTCTGCTGTCGTCGTTGTCGTTGTCGTTGCCGTTGTCGTCGTCGTCGTCGCCGTCAACGTCAGCCTCGCCAGCTGCTGCTGCCTGCGTTCGCTGCTGATCGCTGACTAAGCGATGATTGTTGCTGCCAGCGCCCGCAACCGCACCCGCGCCCGCTCCTGCGCCTGCGCCCACTGCCGCACCATCTGGCGCTTCCAGCTGCATGCGTTTCATCATTTTGGTAATGCTCGTCACAGGCGAATCGTAGTCGCAGCTGGCTTCCAGCTGCCTGGGAATGATGTCTGGAACGACAGCATGAACATTGGTGCTGCCGACGCGCTGCTTGGGTGTCGAGGCAGCAAATCCTGCTGTCGGCTTGCTGCTGCTGCTGCCGCCGCTGCTGCTGCCGCCAGCGCTGTTTGGCTTCTGCTCCTTGATAATCGACTTGTAGCTGGCTACTTTGCTGGCGACGCCGCCGACGCCGTTGCTGCGCTGCGTGGCGCGCGGCCGACGATTGGCGCTCGCCTCGAACATTTTCAGCGTCTGCTTGACAAGATCCGGCGGTGGGCGTTCGGTGTCATCTATAATGGAGGTTAGACGCTTTGGGGGCGTGGCATCGGTGCCGCTGTGCAGACGCTCGCGTGCATTGTGTATCTTATCCTCGATGCTGACGCAGCTGGAAGTGCCTGGGGCAGCCGATGTGGCTGTGACTGTGGCTGCGGCTGGGGTCGTGCCAGCAGCGACTGCGACTGCGCTGCTATTAACCGCTGCCGCCTGATAGCCGGCGCGTTGCGTATTCCACGGCGACTTCTCGCAGAGCAGCGCCTCGACGGAGCGTGCGCGTTTCATTACCTCGTTGCCGCGCTTAAAATGACGCGAGCGCAGCGCGTTACCGTTAAGCGACGTCGACGCCGGCTGCTGTTGCTCCTGCTGCGCCGTCTTCTGCTGCTGCTGCTGGCGTAGCTGCTGCTGCTGCTGCAAGACGCTGACGCTTTTGATGTAACTGTTGCCCGTTGGCTTGGCGCTCAGTATGGGCGGCGCTGCAGCGCTGCGTGTCACATTGACGTTGACTGCGGCAGCGACGGCAATTGTGGAGCTATTTACCTGCTGCTGTTCCTCATCCTCGACGTCGTCGTTACGATCGAGCAACGTATTGAGGCTCGTGGAGCGCTGCAGTCGCTGATTTTGGCTCTGCTGGCGCGACTCGCAGCGCAGCGCCAGATTTAGATAACGGCAGCGCAGCTTGGACACAATGCCGGGTCCATAGCTGAGATCCTCGTGCTGATCGACGGCGTCCAAAAGCGTTGGCTGCAGCGCAGCGACGCCAACGTCCATGTCGGCATCGGCGCTTTTCAGATGCAGCTGCAGCTGCTGTTGCTGCTGGTGATGATGATGATGTTGATGATGATGATGATGATGATGATGACGTTGTTGGCCATTTTGTGTGGTTGTCTTTTTCATTTCTTGCATGGCGACCATTGTCGTTTTTACCGCTACTTTTGTGGGCGACGCGGCCGTTTGGCGTTCCAGTTGCTGTTGTTGCTGATTTTTAATAAACTTGTTGCTCTGCAATTTGTCGGATATTTTCGATTTACAATTTTTATCAATTAAAATTGGCGTATTGCTGCTGCTGCTTATGTTGCTGCTGCTGCTGCTAATGTAATTGCTTGGCGCTGCTTCAGCAACGCTCTGGCCTGGTTTGCATTTCGTTTGCAACTGATTTGCTGACGACGACGATGTAGCCGCTGTTGCTGCCGTTTGTTTCACATTTGCGCTGCCGCTGCCGCTGACGCCGCTGCTGTTGCCTATTGCTGTTAATGCTCCAGTTGTCGCTGTGCCAGTTTCAACTTCACCAGAGCGCACGCTCGCATACACCATGCTAGCGCTATTCACCTCAACGTCACGCTCACCGCACGCTCGCTCGCGCTCTCTCTCACGCTCACGTTCTCTGGTATCCAAATTTAGAATCTCTTCTTGCTCCTTACCAGTTGATTGACTTCTTGTGTTGAATAAACTTGATCGCTGCTTTGGTATTGGTGCCGCTGTCGCTGCTGCTGCCGCTGCTGATGCTGCCGTTTCTGCTGAAAAGGCCGTGGCTAAATCTTTGCCTTGTGTACTTTGGGCTGCCGCTGTCGCTGCCGACGCTGCTGCTGCTGCTGTTGGAATCGTCTGATGACCTCCACTTCCAATAAAACATTTCTCAGACTTTTCCTCTGTTGGTGAAGTCTTAAATGCTGCTTGTTGCTGTTGTTGTTGTTGTGTTTGGCTTACATTTCGTTTCACATGCTGCTGCTGCTGTTGTTGTTGTTGTTGTTGACTAGTTGTTGTTGCTGCTGCTGCGCTGCCTTCAGTCGCACCTGAATCTGCAATAAAATTGGCCATAAAACGAAACTCAAATTGATGACAAATTCAAGTCGCTTGTTAAAAATAAACAAATAGCAGCAACTATGTGAGTAACTGTAACTGTCGAACGTTTGCATTGAATTTTAGTTCAATTATCAATTGATAACATTTGATAAGAGCAGCTGGCAGGCGACCAAAATAACGGACAAGTGTCTGCTCGAATCAAGTGTGCCCGACTATCTCGTATACCCTGCAAAGCACCATTTCAGTTCGTTTAACATGCGCACATTTAGATATTTCAACTTCCTGTTATATGAACACACACACCCTCTCCATCTGCCCGACTAGCAGATACCCTGTTACGAGTTGCCGTTCGACTTTCCCTCTATACATAGACATATACATATGCAGGCATGTGCTTCTTCTTACTACTCAGCCTTCCAACTTATGGGTAATGCGATCTCAAGAAACTTCGGACTTCATAGTCCGATCTAGCTGAAATTTGTACTGCTTTAACATGACATTTAAACAAGTGCATATATCAAAAAAAAAAAAAAAACGAGAGGCTTACGTATCAATATCTTTGGGTTATTTGAAAAGTTTAAACAAATTTGCGAAATTTAGCTAAAATCTTCGAGATATGCTCATTATTAGGTATCTATATCTTAATGCTTTTTGAAAAGTTCAAACAAGTCGAGATTTAGCCTGAAGCAAAAGTGTATATAATCTTCGAGAAAACAAAGGCTCAAAATCTATATATATATATATATATATATCGATATCGGGCTAACAGAATAAAGTTCTCGATAAAAAAAGAAAAAACTGATAAATGAGATTGAGATTGACAGCGATTGATGATCCCTGTTACAAACACGCCCATGAAACCAATATAGACTCCTTTATAGACTCAATATCAATGGGTATACTGCCATAGAAACAATATAGCCTCCTATCTATGCACATATTATCAATGCATTTACAGGGTATTCAAGCAAAAACAGCCTCGTTCGCCGTTATCGATAAACGATTACTCACGCCCAGCAATAGCAGCTGTGCCTCTGCCTGTGTGTGTGTGTGTGTGTGTGTCGATATTCACAGGTGAAATAACAAGCAGGTAAAACAAACAGCTTTCAATATAATTATAATTTCAGTGCTTAATCAGCTCTCACTTATTAACGTGGCTAATTAGACGCCAGCTGCAAAGCCAATTGCAGGCTTACACATGTTATAATATATATATATATACATCTATAAAGATATCGATATGGATATATATATATATATGCGATTTCATGAATCGATATCGACACCTTTCACATGAGTGCGTTTGTTTTTTGTTCTGAATGAAAACTCTTCAATTACCGAACCGATCTCAATGAAAGGGCATTTCGCTATTCTGGCCGGCAGATGGCGCCACCTTATAGCGCATATATATGTCTGGATCTCGAGAACTACTAGAGCTAGAGACTTGAAATTTTGGATGCAGTTTCTGCTATGTATTGTGCACATTGGGTTTTTTGCAAACTATAGATAACTTGCCCAGTTTCCAGGTTACGATATGGAAATGGGATCTTTGAGCATATCTCGAAGCTTTTTGGAGCTTGTTAAACCAAATTTTGGTGTGTACACTCTTGTTTAATACGCACAGATCCAGAATATATTCCACTTATATTCCTTTGATTGTAAAAAAGGCTTTCGTCCTGAGCTGGGCTTAAGGTATCTGCTAGTCGAGCACTTCCAACTAGAGCTCTATTACGTCTTCTTTCAACTAGGTTCAAAATTTTGGTATGCGCACAAAAGAAATGACATTGGGCGTTATTGAAGCAGAAACTAGCTAATTGCATTAAGATTTTCATGTATATAGGGAAAGTATGAATCTTTCAAGTGCTCTTCTCGAAACTCGGAAAATATTTGGGGTATGCTGATGTAATTTAGTAAGCAGCTTAAGGAAAGGGTATTAAATAGAGCACCAAGAGAAATTCTAGCAGAAAATGAGTCAAATTTAAGGTAAATGCTTGCAAAAGGGGTTTTAGAAGGGTTCAAATCGGAAAGTATTTGAGCTTATAAGGAAAAGAGTATTTGTGCAGCTTAGGGAAAGGGTATTAAATATAATAGATGCATCAAATGGTTAGTTAAATGTTTAATTTCTAGCAGAAACTGACTTTAGACTAGTGTAAAGGCTTGCAAAAGCGGTTTTAGAAGGAACTTTGATCGGAAAGTATTTGTGTTTCTTAGCTAAAAAAGGGTATTAGCTGTAGCTTACCTTTGCAGCTTAGGGAAAGGGTATTAAACAGTAGTGGCCAACTAGTTTATTAGCTAGTTAAGCTTAAATTAAACGCCTAAAACCGGTTTAAGACAGGCTTTAAAGTAGGTTTTAGAATGAAAGAAGGGACTCAGAAAGGTTTTAAGCCTGGTTTTAGCTGCAAAGCCCTTACAGACTCAGGTGTGTGAAAACTCACCTGCAGGTTCTTGGAAAGCCGCACAGCTGCCATCAGCTGGCGGCGCCGCGGCTGTGGGCGAGCAGGCGGCGGCGGCATTAGTGCGCGCCACATTCGTTTTGCGGCGCTGGATCAAATCCTTCTTCCACTGCGGCATGTCCGGCAGGAAGCCGGCGCCGCCAGCGCTGCCCAACGGTGTGGTTGCCGGCGAACAGCTGGACATGCTCTCAGCTCCAGCTGCAGTTCCGGCTCCTGCTGCTTCTGCGGCCAAGTGCAGAGAGGGTCGCTTCTGGGGCGGCTGCTGTTGCTCCAGTGAAGACATGTTCGTCCAGTTTTGTTAGGGCTGCAATTGGCATTCTGTATTAGTGCATCGAACCAGCTAATGGACCCCGAAAGTGAGCGCACGCAAAGCAGACGTCTTGACCCCAGCGGCCAACGCAGCCGACTGAAGCGCGCCCGGCAAGGCCCAAACGCGTGCCAAAGTGCGGCTGCAAGTCGCAACTGACCACACAGATACCCTAACCCAAGCGGCATGCACGACTGTGCAGCGTTTTGGTTGGGAACTGGCGTTAGTTATATACATTTGAAAATATTAAATACTTTCTTTTTTTTAATTGTTTACAAACATAATTTAAGTTTGACTTTTGGCAGCGCATTTACAAGTCGACTTGACTTTTGTAATTGGATTTACTGTTATACTTTTTATTATTTATTATATTTAAAAATAAATCAACAAAATAATAAATGTTTTAATTTTGCTTTTTAATTTTTTTGCAAATTAAATTAAATTTTGAATTTTTATAGTGCATTTACAAGTCGACTTGAACATGCTTAATAGAATTAACTGTTATATTTTGTTATACTTTTCATCATATATTTTATATTTATATTTAAAAAAAAATCAACAAAAAAATAAATGCTTTTATTTTGCTTTTTAATTTATTTGCAAATTATATAAAATTTTGAATTTTTATAGTGCATTTACAAGTCGACTTGAACATGCTTAAAAGAATTAAATGTTATATTTATTTATTAAAAAAAAAAAATTAATAAAAAATAAATACCTTAATTTTGCTTTTTAATTTATTTACACATTTCATTGAATTTGGAATTTTTGGTAGGGCATTTACAAGTCGACATGACCCTGCTTGGAATTTCTCGTAATTGGATTAACTGTTTTTGTTTTCTTTTTCAATAAAAAGAAACCTCAATATTTGTTCATTGTGAAAAAAAAAACAAAATCAAAAGAGCGAAAAAAGAAGCAGAACATAAATGAAGACTATGCTAAATGTGAGAATATATGTAAAAAAAAAAAAAAAAAAAATGCAAGTGAATTACTTTTCGTTTCGTTCGTTTTCTTCTCTGCGCGCGATCGCTCACAGCGGGTGGGAGCGAAAGGGGGGTGAGCGGGTGAGTGAGTGAGAGAGAGAGAAAGAGCGAGTGCGGCAAGTGTCAAATTGAGAGCTCAGCTTAAATCATAGTTTTTTCATATTTGCCTTATGCTCGTGTGCGTGTGTGTGTGTGTATCTCAGTTGAGGCTGTCTCTCTCTGTGTGTGTGTGTGTGTGTGTGCAAGGGTGCAGAGCGCAGCCGAGCGGAGCAGGGGCTGCAAATCGCAGACGAAGCATAAAATAAACAAGCGGCAGCAGCGACGCTGCGCGCTCTGCATATTATCGATTTTTACAAGCTGCAAGAACTTTTGAGCTACACACACACACAAACACACAGGCATGCATACAGAAACAGTTAAATGCCTGCATACACACATTTATAGCTATGCATGTTTGTATGCGTGTAAGCAACTTTTGCAGTCGTCTGGCAATGGGTTGAAAAGAAAGCGTATAACAAACAAAAGCCGCACAAAAACAAAGGCGGCCAGCAAATTAATGAACAGCCCCCTTTTTTTGGGGTGGCCAATGGCTGGTGTCCAAATTAGCAGCTAAGAGCCGGGCTCTGTTTATTTACACAAACACACACACGCACACACGCACACGCACACAGAGACACACACGAACATGCTTCAACAGACACGCACGCACACATAGGCGCGAGCATAAACATAAACATTTTGCATATTTGAGTTGCTTACTTTTGCGTCCAATTCAGTGCGGTGGGGCTTAACTGGTATTTGTGCACATATGTCTGATAGTTGTTGGCATGGATATAATTGATAAGCAGCTACTTAAATAAATATTGTATACGCGCACTTTCTTTACACTGCTGCACTCGGTACAAATGCAATTAAGTCGCATTCGCTGCGCTAAAATGCTCCCAACAACTGAACAGTGTTGGGTTGTTTTTCACACAACTATCGGCTCAGCTATCGATGTTCGGCTTTACAGCGCCTATCGATATTGACACTAGCTTCACTACATACAGTTTATCAAAACGAAACTAAATATGCAATATATTAGTTTTAGGTATTTGGTTAGTAAGCACACACGTCAGCTTATGTCTGATAAAGCAAACAACAACAAAATCGTTGACGTGACAGTTTAAGCGCACGCGCTGCCACATTGTCTGAATATGATAAAATCGATAAAAGGAATTTGGCAGCAACTCATTTTTTTGCAAGCAGCGGTAATTATTTGCGTGACAGCTGCAAATGCAATATTTGCACACATTTGCAGAGTTATAGAGTATGATTTACAGCTCATGACTATTTGCAATTAATAAGCAAACTAAGCATTTTTACTTGCAAAATTGTTGTCTGTTCAAATAAGCGAAAGCGCGCATTTTACTCAAATTGGCAAGTGCTGCTACTCAAATTGGCAAGTGTTGCTACTCAAATTGGCAAGTGTTGGCAAAAGGCAACACACTTTACATGGAGTTGGCAGCACTGCTTGTGCATTTGAGAAATTCGTGTTTATGTTTGTCTTATCATTGTTGTGAAAGATGAGCATAAACTGGATCAAAATAACCGAACGGTAAGCGCACTTCAAGCATTTCATTTGTCCAAACAATCACTGAACGTGTTCGAATTGCCGCCAAGTGCACGGGAGGGCATCAAAATCATCAATGCCCTGCCCTACGATACCTTCACCACGGTGCTGCTCTACGTGCACCGTCAGATGAGTCCGGCGAGCGCTGCCGCTGCAGCTGCTGCTGCTGCGGGTGCGCCCGCAGCGTCGCCGGCTGTCAGCGTTGCGGGCAATGCAACGGCCAGCGGCACGGTGGGCACGAGCGTAACGACCACGGAACGCACGGGCAGCGGCAACGGTACGAGCCACACGAGCAGCGAGCCGGAGTATACGCTGGAGGAGCTGGAACGTTTGGTGGGCGTGGCACGCCCAGATTTTCTGCTGCTAATCAAAACGTTCTCGTACATCTTGCGGCGCATCTCGACGTTCATCATCAAGCCGAGCCATTTGCAGCGGGAGCTGCGCGACAAGCTGCAGCTGCAGGACGAGGCGAAAATCGATGCCATATTGCGGCTATGGGTGCGCCAGACGACGCCGATGCTAAACAATTTGGCCAGCGAACGTTACGAGTCGAATGTGATTGAGGATATGGCCTGGAAGCTGAACGTGGAGATTGCCTCGCATTGTCAGCAGCGCGAGAAGACGGCGCTGGCCGTGCTGCAGCTGAAGACGGGCGCCGGCGAGGACATCAACTTTGAGATGACGCAGCCGGAGCTGCAGCAGCTGTTCAATCAATTCGAGCACATCCAATCGGAGCTGGACGCAACGCTGGCCAACATGAAGAGTAACGAGGGCGAGCACTAACTAATTAACCGCACGATTCCAATGAAATTTATCTCGTTTCTTATGCCTTAATATTAGCGCTAATTGCTTGTAAGCTGTATATACATATTTAATTGTAAACCTATTTGTTTTTAGCTCTAATGTAGTTTAATTTCAAATTAACAAAATCAAATATCAAAAAAAAAAGTGCTCGATAACGTTTACGTATCGATAAGTTGTATGCGCCACATCGATAACTGTCCAACGTGCAGTGTTGGACAGCAATAAAATCCGTTGCAAATTCATTTGAATTACAATTTTCACATCTTTTTGTTTTTTCTTGCCTTTTAATATGCATTTCCATTTGGTTTCATAATTCTACTGATAAACATTACAAATTATTACAATGATATAGATGTACTTTTATATGTATATATATATATATATATATTGTATATATGCATATGTATTTCGTTTATATATGTATATGTCAAGTCTAGCTTGCAGACTTGTTAGTTATTCATTCATGCATATGTATTCTTTAGTTTATACTCGTATGTGTGTGTGTGTGTGTGTGTGAATTGCACATATGTGGCCTGTGGGCTGGAGGGGGGAGCACTTGTTTCGTTGTTAGTTTGTTTTTGTTTGAAATACAGTTAGGCTGTTAACTAGTCTAAAAGCAAAAACGTTTCTATTGCACATTATCAACTAATTTCAACAAAGCTGAAACAAATTGTGCTGGCAACTGAAATTTTACTACATTTGTTATTTTGTTTTTTTTTTCGTTTATGCTATTGCTAAATTGTTATTGTTACCGTTAGTTTAGTTACTGCTGTTGCTGCTACTTTTGTGTGTGTGTGTGTGTGTGTGTGTGTGTGTGTGTGTGTGTGTGTGTGTGTGTGTGTGTGTGTGTGTGTGTGTGTGTGTGTGTGTGTGTGTGTGTGTGTGTGTGTGTGTGTGTGTGTGTGTGTGTGTGTGTGTGTGTGTGTGTGTGTGTGTGTGTTTGTGTGTGTGTGTGATTTGGCACCGGCTAAATGCTTATGTTAATTCGCTTACTGTTAAGCTACAGACTCTAACTTAACATACTGTTCTGTTACAGTACTTATGCATAGATGCAAAAACAAAAACCAACAAAAAAAAAACATTACAAGTTAACTGTGTTTATGTTTTGTTGTTGTTTTGCTGTGTAAATGATTATCGCCTTTGCTGAAATGCGTTGGTCATTTGTTGTTGTGCTGTTATTGTTGTTGTTGTTGTTGCAATTGCTCGG
The DNA here is from genome assembly GCF_003285875.2 of Drosophila novamexicana. Taxonomy (NCBI): domain Eukaryota; kingdom Metazoa; phylum Arthropoda; class Insecta; order Diptera; family Drosophilidae; genus Drosophila; species Drosophila novamexicana. Next base: position 6,807 of record NW_020824923.1, on the reverse strand, counting down.
TGTACAGCTGCTGTTAAGTGTATTTGTCTCTGCTAAGCTAACAGCGGCAGCGCATTAACAGCGCCTGGCGCTGTTAGCTTGCCGTAGTTTATGTTAAACGAAAAGCTTATTGTATTAATTCAAAATAAAAAATAAACACAAAATGTTTAACTCTGTTTTGTTCTTTTTTTTTTAAATACGTTTCTATATAATTAAACAATTATAACGTAGCACATACATACATCAAAATTACACACATATACAAAGATTTTGTTAATATATATATATGGTAGATAATATCATATAGTTTACGAAAAAAAAAAAACAAAATAAAATAATAATAATAGCAATAGACTACAAATTAGATGCCGCAACATGTTTGTTTTCTGTTTAAAACTATGTAACTGAATTATTGCAATTTTTTACATACATTTTACGTATATGTACACATGTATGTAGATATATATATATATATATATATATATATCGTGTATGTGATCAAGCAGTGCCTATTTCTTGATTCTTTTCTTTTAATGTTTAGCCTATTTATAGTTTATAGTATATGTATATAAAAAAAAAAACCTTTTAGCGCTCCTTTTTCATGTGTTTTTTGCTTTTTTCCTTTCCTCAACTAACATTTAGTGTACAAAAATTGGAAGTTACATATAGGTATATATATATATGTCTATATGCCCGTATATATGTATATATATATGTATAACATTACAAAAAATTGTGGCTAGCAATAAAAATATGTTGTCAGTTATAATAATATCGGTAGTATCCATTAGACAATGCAGGATTGGATTGATATATATATATATGTATAGGTATATATATATAGATAATATATATATATATGTATAGAAAGGGTATATAGTTGCCTGTGCTGCAGCGCGATCTCAACAGCTTGACCGATATATATATATATATATATCTGATCGCACTCTTGGATCGTTGTGCACAACAGATCTTTAAGATTGAATTGATAATATTTTTGTTGCATACATATATATATATAAAAATTGCTTGTATATATATCGCTCAGCCAAACCAGATAGATATCTGTATCATATATATACATATATATGCCATATATCGAGAATAATATCAAGCGTTGCCTTTCGAGTTGCTCTTAAGTAAATTTAATTATGTAGTTTTGCCACATGGATTCATCAGGGGGGAAGGGGGTAGGGTGGGTGGGGGGGGGGGGGGGGGGGGGGGGGGGGGGGGGGGGGGGGGGGGGGGGGGGTAATCTTTCTTCTGGCTCGATTCGCTTTTTACATGCCCGACTCCGCGATGCCCTCGTCATCTGCAAGCATTACACAAAATATTAGTAATTGTTATCAAAATGTTTAAGACATTTAACACAAAATTAAACAAAAGGGCAACAAATTAAAAACTTCGACGTGCCGAAGTTGAAATACCCTTGCAGACACTGGGCAGATATATATATATATATATATATATATATATATATATATAGTTATATAAGGATATTTTGTATATATAAGTTCGATCTCAAGCAGATCAGCTAAACATTGATTTGATTTTGTCCGATTTTCAATGAGCAAAGCCAAAAAAAAAAAAACTGCAATTTCCAACCATTTTCCATGTAAAATGCTTTAATAAATTAGCCCAGTTTCCACTCAAGAGAGTGAATTTGACAAAAGCTGTGAAAGCGGCTGCAAATGAACTCTTGCAAAGATCTCTGGAATTGAGCTTGAACCAGCAACTTCTTTTAGGCTAGCCCAACTTTGAGCTCAAGTATTCAACACGGAGGCTTGGATTTTGCTCAAATGAAGTTTGCGAACGATAACGAAAAAAAAAACGTTCTTTTTCGCGCATTTTTCACGCTTGCGAGCGGAATTGAGTTCGATTTTTGCTTGAAATTAGACTGCAAGGGCATAAAATAATAATAATAAATAGAATAATTAATAAAGCGTGGGAGACATGCGACAGCTACAACAACAAGTACAAGGAACACAAAACGTAACTCAAATGAGAGACATGCAGTGAAAAGAGAGAGGGAGAGAGAGAGTGAGCTAGCATGCAAGAGAGTGAGAGAGTGAGAGAGAGGTAGACAGAGAGAGAGAGATTGCGTGAAATATTACAAACCCATGAAAGGATTGGCATAGATGATGCCACCGTTGCCGCCGCCGCCGCCGCCGCCGCCAGCAGCTGCCTCCAGTGCAGCCAGATTGGACACACCCCCCAGACCAAGACCTAGACCAGACCCAGAACCAGTTGCGACACCTGTGACCCCCAACTTGCCCCCCAGCTTGCTGTAGCCATCCGCATCGCCGATGAGCGTGGCAATGTCCTCCTCCTCCGCATCGTGATCGTGATCGTGATCGGCGGGAGCCGAGGAATTGCCCAGGAGCTGGTCATAGCAGCTGACATCGGTGCTGATGACATCCACCTCGATGTCATCGTCGTCCTTCTCCAAGCTGTTGCGATTGCTGCCGCCGAGCGAGCTGTGCAGCGCATGCGAATCCTCGTAGCTGCCGCCGCCGCTGTCATCGTTCGCGTTGTTCGATTTGGTGTCGATGTGCGTCTCGAATTCGTCGTGCATGTAGAGCACATCTTCCGGCACCTCCTCATCCTCCTCCTCCTCCTCCTCTTCGTGGTCCTCATGCTCCTCCTGCTCCTGCTCCTCATCCTCCTCCTCTTCGTCGTCCTCTTCCTCCTCCTCCTCGACATCCTGTTCGTGTCGCTGCTGCTCCTCAGCCATTTGCTCCTTCAGCTGCAGCTCCACGCCCAGCTCGAGCGAGCGTCGCCGATAGACATCCTCATCCGGCTTGGGCTCCTCCTCGGCAAAGCTCAAGCGCACATTGTTCCGACCAACGGTTGGGATTAGCTCGTGGCTGAGACTGTTCTTGATATCACAGGAGCTGGCGCTGAATGTGATCAACTGCGATTTGCGTCTGTGCTGGAGCGTATTGTAGCCATTGCCCAAGGTCTTGCCAGCCGGCTCTCTGCCCTGCGAATCGATGTCGACACGGCTGCCCTCCTTGCAGATCATCGAGCTGGGCTTGTTGTCAACCAGAACAATCACAACCGAATTGTTGTTCTCGCTCTGATTGACCGCCGCCGAATGTCATCTGTCCGGCCCCTCGACCACGCCGAACGAGCTCATCGAGTTCGTTGCCATACCATGACCCAAACCCAGACCCAGACCCAGACCCACCCCGACGCCGACGCCGACCCCGAAGCTGCTCGTGAGGGGCTGCTGATCGTCGTGGATAATTGCGGCATTCGCGTCGTCAATGGCCTCCGCCTCGGCCTGTTGCAGCTGCAGCTGCAGATGATCCTCGATGGTGGCCACGATCGCGCCATGCTCCTCCAGCTGAGCATCTGCGCCTGTCCCACACCACAAGAACGTGTATTTGTGTGCGCGTGTTAGAAGAAATTCGCATTTGGGTTAGTCATGTTTTTGCACCCAGCACCAAAAGTTAAGATAACAAAAAAAAAAAAACAATTCCAGTCGAGTGCCACCGACTGCGCCATGCTCTGCTCACAGGCGGCAGTTAACACGACCGCCAGATACCCTTGACAAACATCTTTCTCAAAAATTTCAGCCTTCAATCAGTTAAAGAGAGAGAGAGAAAGAGAAGAGTTAAATGTGGCCTAGGTCTGCTAAACATATCGATAACTTTGTTAAGGGCTCTTCAATATATCGATAACTTTTCTAAGGCGGCTTGAACATATCGATTACTTTTCTCAAGGGGTAAGATCCATTCATATCCACACCTCATCCTCATATAACTAACTATGCAGTCTCTATAGAGGATAATATCGATAAGTATCGATTAATCGATTTATCGGTTATCGATTTTGAGATGATGAGCGCTAGAGTAATCAAATGTGCTAAGTGAGCCTTCATATTGTATAAATAGACCAAGATGTTTTCACTTTTGGCCAACCTTCTTCCATTGCGTTAGTACAGGGTATCTAACGGTCGTGCACTTTCGTCTGTGGCAATCTTACATTTTTCGTTTTGTGAACAGAGCATGGCATAGTTCGAATCACAAATGCTGTGCATCATTTGTGGGTTAGTGTTAAAACGAGGCGTTCGCAACGAGCGGCCCAGCACCAGGCAACAAGATGGATCCGATGTGGAATCGGTTCACCTACCTTCAAAGCCCTCGTTGTCGTCCATGACTCGGGCGGGACCGACAATGTTCTCCTTGCCCTCGAGCACCGCCAGCAGGCACTGGTGTATGCAAATGTATTGCTGCTCCGTTTGCACCATCCAAACGCGCTCTGCGAGTGGCGAGAGAGAGAGAAAGGATTTAGAGCTGGGTAGGAAGGTTGACCTGGAATTGGGAGCTTACCCTTGCGCATGGCATAGACTATGCCGAAAATGTCCACATAGTCGGACGTATTGATCTGCTGCAGAATGCGATCCAATGTGATGAAGGTGCCCGATCTGCCAACGCCAGCGCTGCAGTGCACCAGAATGGGACGCTGCTCGGCACCGATGCGATCCCGGAACGCGCGCACGAAACGCACCAGCGTCTGTGGAGGATTCGGTACGCCGAAATCGGGCCATGTAATGAAATGGAAGTGACGCAATATGCGCTGCTCACTGCCCTATAATCGAAAGAGAGAGAGAGGAAGGGAGAAGGAGTAAGTCAGGCAGTTGGAAGGGGAAAAAGTCCAAGAGACTTACCCGACACAACATGAACTCGGTCATGACCCAGTCGGCGTAGTGGCTGTCGTTGAGTATTTGCACCTTGATATCGCCGTAGAACACGGGCACCGTATCGTTGGGCCAGTATTGATCGCACTTTTCGCGGCCCTTCTCGAAGCAGCGTGTCAGCATGACAATCGCCCGCGAGTTGCTCTCCCAGCACATGCGCCAGAAGTCGTCGCGCGTGGAATGCAACGGTCCTTGGGTGACAATGAATTCGCGTGGCGAATTGTGGCCGGGCACATAGTTGGCATTGATATAGTCGGAGCCCTCGTCATCGTCGACGGGCTGCAGCTTGAAGCGCGAATGATCGTAGGGTAGAATGTTGGTGAAGCGATTCTTGGGCCGATTGCAGGGCAGGTCGGCGAATGTGCAGGGCTGATCCCGGCCGACATGCTTCAGCTCCTCGAACTCCTCGCTAAAACGGAAGTCCGAGTCGGCGGACATCAGGCGATAATGTTCCGCAAAGTTCTTAATCAGAATGGGCCGATTCTGTTCGATGACGCTGTCCGGCAGGGACATGTTATCATTGGCACGCGAGTCCTTGGTGGTCTTGCGGCAATTGTTGCGACGTCGCTTGTAGAAAACCAACGTGACCAGCAGCACCAGGATTATGGTCATCGGCACCGTAATGGCCACAATCAGCGAGGTGTTGTCTTGATCTGCAAAGAGCATTGAAGCCAAGAAGTTAGCTAAAGGCACATATCAAATGGAATAATAGCATTGGCTTTTGCCGGACGACAGCTTACCCGGCGAGCTCAGCAGTTCTATGACGAAGGATCATAGAACATGCAACAGGCAAGACATAGATTATAACAGAATGGAATTAAACAAAACACGCAGCTCAGTTAGTTTTGAGTGTTAGCTTAAACTATATTTCGATTGGGTCTAACGCAATGGATCAAGTACGATTGATCCTTTCTACAAGCTCTAGCTTCTATCATCGCTAAGACGACCCATGACCCATGACAAAGAGAGCATTTTCCAACTTCTTTAATGTGCTTGGAATTTTCTACATACTCCATACTCTGTACTTTTAGTCCCTACTTCCATCGAAACTGATTTTCCGCGAGGAAAGAAAGTATGCTCTATAGAATTTTCCATTTGTATGGATGTCTTCTAGGCTTCCCTCTTGGGAACGTTTCAGCCAAGCTACTTCCATGAATTGACCTAGTCGACCTACTCCTTATTCCTTAAGGATCTTCCCCACTCTCTGGCTTGTAGCTGGGAATTGATAATCAATCAGTCTGTTAGTCAGTCAATCAATCCTTAATGGAACCCTCTTGGGAACGTCTCAGCTAATAACTTCCTTGAATTGACCTCTTAGAAACGTCTCAGCCAAACTACTTTCATGAATTGCCCTAGTCGACCTACTCCTTATTCCTTAAGGATCTTCCCCACTCCCCGGTTTGTAGCTGGGAATTGATAATCAATCAGTCTGTTAGTCAGTCAATCAATCCTTAATGGAATCCTCTCAAGAACGTCTCTGCTAATAACTTCCATGAATTGACCTCTTAGAAACGTCTCAGACAAGCTACTTCCATGAATTGACCTAGTCGACCTACTCCTTATTCCTTAAGGATCTTCTCCACTCTCCGGTTCAGTCTGTTCCTCTCAAGAGCATCTCAACTAATTAGCTACTTCCGTGAATTAACCTAGTCGACCTACTGCTTATTCCTTAAGGTACTTGTCCACTCACCGGTTTGTATGGGAAAACTGTAGGCCGTGTCGGTGAACTTGTCGGGTCCGGTGAAGGCGCGCACCTTGACGCGATAGGTGGTGCCGGATTTGAGGGGTCCATTGCAGTAGCCGATTTTATGGTTGTCACAGTTCTCGGTGCCGATAGTAAAGTCCTCAACGGAACGATTCTCGAACGGGTAATAAGGATCGATGGCCTGGTAGGGCAACCAGACGCTATACGACTGTACATCCAGCCAGCTGGGCATCTCCAAGCCGGAGGCATTCTTGGCATCGTCCTCGGCCACAATGATCGTGTACATGCGCACCTGTCCGTTCTGGTCCGAGAAATAGTTCTTCCGGAAGCGTATCTGTATGGTCGACGAGCTGCGGTACACCTCAGTGGGCACCACCTGTGTGGCGGGTCGCGGCGGCGCCAATATGGGCATCGTTTG